>NW_027476428.1:0-238555 GCF_051020955.1 Megalopta genalis | reverse complement strand
GCCTGCATTTGAAGCTATATCACTTCTAGCGCAGGTATTTGAAGCTAATCATTCGTATGGCATCGATTTGAAGCTAAGCCTTCTACTTCGCATTGATTTGAAGCTAAATCGTGTGTTTCGCTTGGATTTTAAACTAACTCGTTTGTTTCGCATGCAGTTGATGCTAAATCATGTTTATCACAAGTATCTGAAGCTAAACCACTTGTTTTCCAAGTATATGAAGCTAATCCATGTGCTTCGCATTGATTTGAAGATAAATCTTGTGTTCCGCATGGATCTGAAGCTAACTCGTTTGTTTTGCCTGCATTTGATGTTATAACATTTATAACGCAAGTATTTGAAGCTAAATCATTTGTTTCTCAAGTATTTGAAGAAATATCATTTGTTTCGCATGGATTTGAAGCTACCTCATTTGTTTCGCCTGCAGTTGAATCTATATCACTTATATCGCAAGTATTTGAAGCTAAATGATTTGTTCCGCATGGATTTGAAGCTACGCCTTCTACTTTGCATTGAGTTTTAGCTAAATCATGTGTTTCGCATGGATTTGATGCTAACTCGTTTGTTTCGCATGAATTTGAAGCTGTATCACTTATATTCGCAAGTATTTGAAGCTAAGTCATTTTTTTCTCATGGATATGAAGCTAAGCCATCTACTTCGTATAGATTTGAAGCTAAATCATGTGTCTCGCTTGGTTTTAATGCTAACTCGTTTGTTTCGCAGGCGGTTGAAGCTAAATCATGTTTATCACAAGTATCTGAAGCAAAATCACTTGTTTCGCAAGCATATGAAGCTAAACCACGTGTTTCGCATCAATTTGAAGCTAAATCATGTGTTTCGCATAGACTTGAAGCTAACTCGTTTGTTTCGCCTGCATTTGAAGCTATATCACTTCTAGAGCAGGTATTTGAAGCTAATCATTCGTATGGCATCCATTTGTGGCTAAGCCTTCTACTTCGCATTGATTTGAAGCTAAATCGTGTGTTTCGCTTGGATTTTAAACTAACTTGTTTGATTCGCATGCAGTTGAAGCTAAATCATGTTTATCACAAGTATCTGAAGCTAAACCACTTGTTTTGCAAGTATATGAACTAAACCATGTGCTTCGCATTGATTTGAAGATAAATCTTGTGTTCCGCATGGATCTGAAGCTAACTCGTTTGTTTTGCCTGCATTTGATGTTATATCATTTATAACGCAAGTATTTGAAGCTAAATCATTTGTTTCGCAAGTATTTGAAGAAATATCATTTGTTTCGCATGGATTTGAAGCTACCTCATTTGTTTCGCCTGCAGTTGAATCTATATCACTTATATCGCAAGTATTTAAAGCTAAATCATTTGTTTCGCATGAATTTGAAGCTACGCCTTCTACTTTGCATTGAGTTTTAGCTAAATCATGTGTTTCGCATGGATTTGATGCTAACTCGTTTGTTTCGCATGAATTTGAAGCTGTATCACTTATATTCGCAAGTATTTGAAGCTAAGTCATTTTTTTCGCATGGATATGAAGCTAAGCCATCTACTTCGCATTGATTTGAAGCTAAATCATGTGTCTCGCTTGGTTTTAATTCTAACTCGTTTGTTTCGCATGCGGTTGAAGCTAAATCATGTTTATCACAAGTATATGAAGCTAAACCATTTGTTTCGCAAGAATATGAAGCTAAACCATGTGCTTCGCTTGGATTTGAAGCTAAATCATGTGTTTCGCATGGATTTGAAGCTAACTCGTTTGTTTCGCCGGCATTTGAAGCTAAATCATGTTTATCACAAGTATCTGAAGCTAAACCACTTGTTTCGCAAGCATATGAAACTAAACCACGTGTTTCGCATCAATTTGAAGCTAAATCATGTGTTTCGCATAGACTTGAAGCTAACTCGTTTGTTTCGCCTGCATTTGAAGCTATATCACTTCTAGCGCAGGTATTTGAAGCTAATCATTCGTATGACATCGATTTGAAGCTAAGCCTTCTACTTCGCATTGATTTGAAGCTAAATCGTGTGTTTCGCTTGGATTTTAAACTAACTCGTTTGTTTCGCATGCAGTTGAAGCTAAATCATGTTTATCACAAGTATCTGAAGCTAAACCACTTGTTTCCCAAGTATATGAAGCTAAACCATGTGCTTCGCATTGATTTGAAGATAAATCTTGTGTTCCGCATGGATCTGAAGCTAACTCGTTTGTTTTTCCTGCATTTGATGTTATAACATTTATAACGCAAGTATTTGAAGCTAAATCATTTGTTTCGCATGGATTTGATGTTAAGCCATCTATTTCGCAATGATTTGAAACTAATTCATGTGTTTCGCTTGGATTTGAAGCTAACACGTTTGTTTCGCCTGCATTTGAAGCTATATCAATTAATCGCAAGTATGTGAAGCTAAATAATCTGTTTCGCATGAATCTTAAGCTAAATCATGTGTTTCGCATGGAATTGAAGCTACCTGGTTTGTTTCGCCTGCATTTGAAGCTATATCACTTCTATCGCAGGTATTTGAAGCTAAATCATTCGTATGGCATCGATTTGAAGCTAAGCCTTCTACTTCGCATTGATTTGAAGCTAAATCGTGTGTTTCGCTTGGATTTGAAACTAACTCGTTTGTTTCGCCTGCATTTGACGCTAAATCATGTTTATCACAAGTATCTGAATCTAAACCATTTGTTTCGCAAGAATATGAAGCTAAACCACGTGTTTCGCATGAATTTGAAGCTAAATCATGTCTTTCGCAAAGACTTGAAGCTAACTCGTTTGTTTCGCCTGCATTTGAAGCTATATCACTTCTATCGCAGGTATTTGAAGCTAAATCATTCGTATGGCTTCGATTTGAAGCTAAGCCTTCTACTTCGCATTGATTTGAAGCTAAATCGTGTGTTTCGCTTGGATTTTAAACTAACTCGTTTGTTTCGCATGCAGTTGAAGCTAAATCATGTTTATCAGAAGTATCTGAAGCTGAACCACTTGTTTCGCAAGCATATGAAGCTAAACCATGTGCTTCGCATTGATTTGAAGCTAAATCATGTGTTTCGCATGGAATTGAAGCTACCTGGTTTGTTTCGCCTGCATTTGAAGCTATAACATTTACGTCGCAAGTATTTGAAGCTAAATCATTTGTTTCGCATGGATTTGATGTTAAGCCATCTATTTCGCAATGATTTGAAACTAATTCATGTGTTTCGCTTGGATTTGAAGCTAACACGTTTGTTTCGCCTGCATTTGAAGCTATATCAATTAATCGCAAGTATGTGAAGCTAAATAATCTGTTTCGCATGAATCTTAAGCTAAATCATATGTTTCGCATGGAATTGAAGCTACCTGGTTTGTTTCGCTGCATTTGAAGCTATATCATTTACGTCGCAAGTATTTGAAGCTAAATCATTTGTTTCGCATGGATTTGAAGTTAAGCCATCTACTTCGCATTGATTTGAACCTAAATCATGTGTTTCGCTTGGATTTGAAGCTAACACATTTGTTTCGCCTGCATTTGAAGCTATATCAATTATATAACAAGTACTTGAAGCTAAATCATTTGTGTCGCATGACTTTGAAGATAAACCTTCTACTTTGCATTAATTTGAAGGTAAATCATGTGTTTCGTATGGATTTGAAGCTAACACGTTTGTTTCGCCTGCATTTGAAGCTATATCATTTAATCGCAAGTATGTGAAGCTAAATAATCTGTTTCGCATGAATCTTAAGCTAAATCATGTGTTTCGCATGGAATTGAAGCTACCTGGTTTGTTTCGCCTGCATTTGAATCTGTATCACTTATATTCGCAAGTATTTGAAGCTAAGTCATTTGTTTCGCATGGATATGAATCTAAGCCATCTACTTCGCATTGATTTGAAGCTAAATCACGTGTCTCGCTTGGTTTTAATTCTAACTCGTTTGTTTCGCATGCGGTTGAAGCTAAATCATGTTTATCACAAGTATCTGAAGCTAAACCACTTGTTTCGCAAGCATATGAAACTAAACCACGTGTTTCGCATCAATTTGAAGCTAAATCATGTGTTTCGCATAGACTTGAAGCTAACTCGTTTGTTTCGCCTGCATTTGAAGCTATATCACTTCTAGCGCAGGTATTTGAAGCTAATCATTCGTATGACATCGATTTGAAGCTAAGCCTTCTACTTCGCATTGATTTGAAGCTAAATCGTGTGTTTCGCTTGGATTTTAAACTAACTCGTTTGTTTCGCATGCAGTTGAAGCTAAATCATGTTTATCACAAGTATCTGAAGCTAAACCACTTGTTTCCCAAGTATATGAAGCTAAACCATGTGCTTCGCATTGATTTGAAGATAAATCTTGTGTTCCGCATGGATCTGAAGCTAACTCGTTTGTTTTTCCTGCATTTGATGTTATAACATTTATAACGCAAGTATTTGAAGCTAAATCATTTGTTTCGCAAGTATTTGAAGAAAAATCATTTGTTTCGCATGGATTTGAAGCTATCTCGTTTGTTTCGCCTGCAGTTGAATCTATATCACTTATATCGCAAGTACTTGAAGCTAAATCATTTGTTCCGCCTGGATTTGGAGCTACGCCTTCTACTTCGCACTGATTTGAAGCTAAATCATGTGTTTCGCATGGATTTAGATCTAACTCGTTTGTTTCTCCTGCATGTGAAGATATATCACTTATATCGCAAGTAACTGTACCTAAATCATTTATTTCGCATGGATTTGAAGCTAAACCTTCTACATCGCATTGATTTTGATGCTAAATCATGTGTTTCGCATGGATTTGAAGCTAAATCATGTGTTTTCGCTTGGATATGAAGCTAACTCGTTAGTTTCGCCTGCATTTGAAACTATATCACTTATATCCCAAGTGTTTGAAGCTAAATCATTTGTTTCGCATAGATTTGAAGCTAAATCATGTGTATCGCACGGATATTGAAGCTAACTCGTTTGATTCGAGTGCATTTGAATCTATATCACTTATACCTCAAGTGTTTGATGCTTAATTGATTGCGTCGGATGGATTTGAAGCTAAACATTCTACATAGCATTGTCTTGAAGCTTAATCATGTGTTTTGCATGGATTTGAATCTAGGACATCCAGTTCGCTTTGATTTGAATCTAAATCTTGAAATCCCATGTATTAGAAGATAACTCGTTTGTTTCGCTTGTATTCAAAGCTATATCATTCATATCGCAAATATTTGAAACTGAATCATTTGTTCCGCATGGATTTGGAGCTAAACCTTCTACATCGCATTGATTTGCAGCTAACTCGTGTGTTTCGCTTGGATTTGAAGCTAAACCTTCTACATCGCATTGATTTGAAGCTAAATCATTTGTTTCGCATGGATTCGTAGCTAACTCGTTTGTTTCTCCTGCATTTGGAGCTATACCACTTATATCGCAAGTATCTGAACCCAAATCATTTGTGTCGCATGTATTTGAAGTTGAACCTTCTACATCGCATTGATTTGAATCTAAATCATGCGTTTTGCTTGGATTTGAAGCTAAATCTTCTACATCGCAATGATTTGAAGCTAAATCATGTGTTTCGCTTGGATATGAAGCAAACTCGTTTGTTTCGTCTGCATTAGAAGCCAATTCACAAATATCGCATGTATCCGATGCTAAGTCATTTGTGTAACATGGATTTGGAGCTAGACCTTCCATATCGCATTGGTTTGAAGCTAAACCTTCTACATCGCATAGATTTGAAGCTAAATCATGTGTTTCGCTTGGATATGAAGGTAAACTTTCTACATCGCATTGATTTGAAGATAAATCATGTGTTTCGCACGGATTTGAAGATAACTCGTTTGTTTCGCCTCCATTTGAAGCTACATCGTTTATATTCGCAAGTATTTGAAGCCAAATCAGTTGTTTCGCATGGATTTGAAGCTAATTCGTTGTTTCGCCTGCATTTGAAGCTAAATCATGTTTATCACAAGTATCTGAAGCTAAACCACTTGTTTCGCACGAATATGAAGCTAAACCATGTGCTTCGCATTCATTTGAACCTAAATCATGTGTTCCGCATGGATTTGAAGCTAACTCGTTTGTTTTGCCTGCATTGAAGGTATATCATTTATATCGCAAGTATTTGAAGCTAAATCAATTGTTTCGCATGAATTATAAGCTAAATCACGTGTTTCGCATGGAATTGAAGCTACCTGGTTTGTTTCGCCTGCATTTGAAGCTACTTCACTTGTATCGCTAGTATTGGAAGAAAAATCATTTGTTTCGCATGGATTTGAAGCTATCTCGTTTGTTTCGCCTGCAGTTGAATCTATAACACTTATATCGCAAGTATTTGAAGCTAAATCATTTGTTCCGCATAGATTTGAAGCATCGCCTTCTACTTCGCATTGATTTGAAGCTAAATCATGTGTTTCGCATGGATTTGATGCTAGCTCGTTTGTTTCATCTCCATTTGAAGCTTCATCGTTCATATTCGCAAGTATTTGAATCCAAATCAGTTGTTTCGCATGTATTTGAAGCTAATTCGTTTGTTTCGCCTGCATTTGAAGCTTTATCAATTATATCGCAAGTATTTGAAGCTAAATCATTGGTGTCGCGTGGATTTGAAGCTACGCCTTCTACTTCGCATTAATTTGAAGCTAAATCATGTGTTTCGCATGGATTTGAAGATAACTCGATGTTTCGCATGCAGTTGAAGGTAAATCATGTTTATCACAAGTATCTGAAGCTAAGCCATTTGTTTCTCAGGATTATGAAGCTAAACCATTTGTTTCTCGATGGATTTGAAGCTAAATCATGTGTTTCGCATTGATTTGAACCTAAATCATATGTTTCGCTTGGATTTGAAGCTAACTCGTTTGTTTCGCCTGCATTTGGAGCTATATCAATTATATCGCAAGTATTTGAAGCTAAATCATTTGTGTAGTATGGCTTTGAAGCTAACTCGTTTGTTTCGCCTGCATTTGAAGCTATATCACGTCTATCGCAAGTATTTGAAGCTAAATCATTTGTGTCGCATGGATTTGATGCTAACACTTCTGCTTCGCATTGATTTGAAGCTAAAACATGTGATACGCATGGATTTGAAGCTAATTCATGGCTTTCGCATGGATTTCAAGCTAAGCCTTTTACTTCGCATTGATTCGTAGCTAAATTATGTGTTTCGCATTGATTTGAAGCTAAGCCTTCTACTTCGCTTTGATTTGAAACTAAATCATGTGTTTCGCTTGGATTTGAAGCTATGCCATCTACATCGCATTGATTTGAAGCTAAATCATGTGTTTCGCTTTGATTTGAAACTAAACCTTCTACATCGCATTGATTTGAAGCTAAATCTTGTGTGTCCCATGGATTTGAAGCTAATCCTGCTACATCGCATTGATTTAAATCTAAATAATGTGTTTTGCTTGGATATGAAGCTAACTCGTTTGTTTCGTCTGCACATGAAGCTATATCACTTATATTGCTAGTATCTGAAGCTAAATCATTTGTTTCGCATGGAATTGAAGCGAACTCGTTTGTTTCATCTGCATTTGAAGCTATATCACTTATATCGCAAGTATCTGATGCTACATCATTTGTTTCGCATGGATTTGAAGCGAAATCATGGCTTTCGCATGGATTTGAAGCTAAGCCTTTTAATTCGCATTGATTTGTAGCTAAATTATGTGTTTCGCATGGATTTGATGCTAACTCGGGTGTTTTGCCTGCAGTTGAAGCTATTTCATTTATATCGCAAGTATCTGTAGTTAAATCATTTGTTTCGCATGGATTTGAAGCTAAGCCTTCTACTTCGCACTGATTTGAAGCAAAATCATGTGTTTCGCTTGGATTTGAAGCTAACTCGTTTGTATCGCCTGCATTTGAAGCTATATCACTTATGTCCAAAGTGTTTGCAGCTAAATTATTTGTTTCGCATGGATTTGAAGCTAAACCTTCTACATCGCATTGATTCGAAGCTACATCATGTGTTTCGTTTTGATTTGAAGCTAACTCGTTTGTTTCGTCTGCATTTGAAGCTATTTCACTTATATCGCAAGTACCGAAGCTAAATCATGTGTATCGCATGGATTTTGAAGCTAACTCGTTTGATTCCTGCGCATTTGATGATATATCATTTACATAGCAAGTATCTGATGCTCAATCATTTCTTTCGCATGAATTTGAAGCTAAATCATGTGTTTTGCATGGATTTGAAGCTAAGCCATCTATTTCGCATTGATTTGAAGATAAATCATGTGTTTCACTTGGTTTTGAAGCTATCTCGCTTGTTCGCCTGCATTTGAAGCTATATCACTTATATCGCAAGTATTTGAACCTGAATCATTTGTTTCATATGGATTTGAAGCTAAGATTTCTACTTCGCATTGATTTGAAGCTACAACATGTGTTTCGCATGGATTTGAAAGTAACTCGTTTCTTTCGCATTCAGTTGAAGCTAAATCATGTCTGTCACAAGTATCTGAATCTAAACCATTTGTTTCGGATGGATTTGAAGCTAAGGCTCCTACTTCGCATTGATTAGAAGCTAAATCATGTGATTCGCATGGATTTGAATCTATCTGGTTTGTTCGCCTACACTTGATGCTATATCTCTTGTATCGCAAGTATTTGAAGCTAAATCATTTTCTTCGCTCGGATTTGAAGATAAACCTTCTACATCGCTTTGATTTGAAGCTAAATCATGTGATCCGCGTGGATTTGAAGCTAACTCGTTTGATTCGCCAGCATTTGAACCTATATCCTTATATCGCAAGTATTTGAAGCTAAATCATTAGTGTCGAATGGATTTGAAGCTAATCCTGCTACATGATATTGATTTAAAGCTAAATCATGTGTTTCGCTTGGATATGAAGCTAACTCGTTTGTTTCGTCTGCACATGAAGCCATATCACATATATCGCCAGTATCTGAAGCTAAATCATTAGTTTCCTCATGGATTTGAAGCCAAGCCTTCTACTTCGTATTGATTTGAAGATATATCATGTGTATCACAAGTATTTCAAGCTAAATCATATGTTTCGCGCGGATTTGTAGCTAAACCTTCTACATCACATTGATTTGATGCGAAATTATGTGTTTCGCTTGGATTTGAAGCCAATTCGTTTGTTTCGCATGCATTTGAAGCTACATCATGTGTTCCGCATGGATTTGAAGCTTAACGATTTGATTCGCATGGATTTGACGCTAAGCCTTCTACTTCGCATTGATATGAAGCTACGTCATGTGTTTCGATTGGATTTGAATCTAAGCCTTCGACTTCGCAATTGATTTGAAGCTAAATCATGTGTTTCGCATGGATTTGTAGATAACTCATTTGTTTGGCCTGCATTTGAAGCCATTTCATTTATATCGCTAGCATTTGAAGCTAGTTCATTTGTGTCGCATCGATTTAAAGCAAACTCGTTTGTTTCGTCTGCAGTTGAAGCTATTTCATTTATACCGCAAGTATTTGAAGGTAAAACATTTGTTTCGCTTGGATTTGAAGCTAACTCGTTCGTTTCACCTGCATTTGATGCTATATCACTTATATCGCAAGTATTTGAACCTAAATCAATTTTTTCATATGGATTTGAAACTAAGCCTTCTACTTCGCATTGATTTGAAGCTAAATCACGTGTATTTGCATTTATTTTGAAGCTAACTCGTTTGTTCCGACTGCATTTGAAGCTACATCATTTATATTGCAAGTATTAGAAGCTAAATCATTTGTGTCGCATGGATTTGAAGCTAAACCTTCTACATCGCATTGATTTGAAGCCAAATCTTGCGTTTCGCTTGGATTTGATGCTAAACCTTCTACATCGCATTGATTGAAGCTAAATAATGTGTGTCGCTTGGATTTGAATCTAACTCGTTTGTTTCGTCTGCATTTGAAGCTTCATCACTTATATTCGCAAGTATTTGAATGCAAATCAGTTGTTTCGCATGGATTTGTAGCTAAGTCTTCTACTTCGCATTGAGTTGAAGCTAAATCATGTGTTTCGCATGGATTTGTAGCAAACTCGTTTGTTTCGCATGCAGTTGAAGCTAAATCACGTTTACCAAAAGTATCTGAAGCTAAACCATTTGTTTCGCAAGATTATGAAGCTAAACCATGTGTTTCGCATGAATTTGAAGTTAAATCATGTTTTTCGCATAGATTTGAAGATACTCGTTTATGTCGCCTGCATTTGGAGCTATATCATTTATATCGCAAGTTTTTATGCGAAATCATTTGTTTCGCACGGATTTTGAAGCCAAACTTTCTACATCGCGTTTATTTGAAGCTAAATCATGTGTTTCGCTTGGATTTGAAGCTAAATCAAGTGTTTCGCATGGATTTGAAGCTAACTCGTTTGTTTCTCCTGCATTTGATGATATATCACTTATACCGCAAGTATTTGAAGCTAAATCATTTGTGTCGCATGGATTTGAAGCTAAGCCTTCTACTTCACATTGATTTGAAACTAAATCATGTGTTTCGCTTGGATTTGAAGCTAACTCGTTTGTTTCGCCTGCATTTGAAGCTATTTCATTTATATCACAACTATTTAAGGTAAATCATTTGTTTCGAATGGATTTGAAGCTAATCCTACAACTTCGCATTGATTTGAAGTTAAATCATGTGTTTCGCATGGATTGGAAGCTAACTCGTTTGTTGGCCTCCATTTGAATCTATATCACTTATATTCGCAAGTATTTGAAGCTAAATCATCCGTTTCGCTTGGACTTGAAGCTAGAGCCTGTTACTTCGCATTTATTTGAAGCAAAATCATGTGTTCCGAATGGATTTCTAGCTAACTCGTTTGTTTCGCATGAATTTGAAGCTAAATCATGTGTTTCGCATGAATTTAAACCTAAATCACGTGTTTCGCATGAATTTGGCAGCTAACTCGTCTGTTTCGCACACATTCGAAGTTAAAACCTTTAATCGCAAGAATATTAAGCTATATCGTTTTGTCTGCCATGGATTTGAAGCTAAATCTTCTACTGCGCATGAAGTTGAAGCTAAATCATGTTTTTCGCATGAATTTGAAGCTAAATCAAGTGTTTCGCATGAATTTTGAAGCTAAATCATGTATTTCGGATGAATTATGAGCAAAATCATGCGTATTGGAATAGTTTGAAGCTAAAATAATGCGTTCCGCATGAAGTTCAAGCGAAATCATGTGTTTCGAATGCGCTTGAAGATAATCATGCATTTCGCATGAATTGTAAGCGAACTTATGTGTATCGGAATAATTTAAAGCGTAATCATGCGTTCCGCATGAATTTGAAGCTATCTCGCTTGTTCGCATGTAGTTGAAGCTAAATCATGTTTATCACAAGTATCTGAATCTAAACCATTTGTTTCGCAAGAATATGAAGATAAACCATCTGTTTTGCATGAATTTAGAGCTAAATCATGTGTTCCGCATGGATTTGAAGCTAAAGCGTTTGTTTCGCCTGCATTTGAAGCTATATCAAATATATCGCAAGTATTTGAAGCTAAGTCATTTGTGTCGCATGGCTTTGTAGCTAAGACTTCTACTTCGCATTGATTTGAAGCTAAATCATGTGTTTCGCATGAATTTGAAGCTAACGCGATTGTTTCGCATGCAGTTGAAGCTAAATCACGTTTACCAAAAGTATCTGAAGCTAAACCATTTGTTTCGCAAGATTATGAAGCTAAACCATGTGTTTCGCATGAATTTGAAGTTAAATCATGTTTTTCGCATAGATTTGAAGATAACTCGTTTATGTCGCCTGCATTTGGAGCTATATCATTTATATCGCAAGTTTTTTATGCGAGATCATTTGTTTCGCACGGATTTTGAAGCCAAACTTTCTACATCGCATTTATTTGAAGCTAAATCATGTGTTTCGCTTGGATTTGAAGCTAAATCAAGTGTTTCGCATGGATTTGAAGCTAACTCGTTTGTTTCGCCTGCATTTGAAGCTATTTCATTTATATCAAAACTATTTGAAGGTAAATCATTTGTTTCGAATAGATTTTAAGCTAAGACTTCTACTTCGCATTGATTTGAAACTAAATCATGTGTTTCGCTTGGATTTGAAGCTAACTCGTTAGTTTCGCATGCAGTTGAAGCTATATCATTTATATTGCAAGTATTTGAAGCTAAATCATTTGTGTCGCATGGAATTGAAGCTATCTCGTTTGTTTCGCATGCAGTTGAAGCTAAGTCATGTAAATCACAAGTATTTGAAGCTAAATCATTCGTTTTGTATGGGGATGACTCTAAGTCTTCTACTTCGCATTGATGTGAACCTAAATCATGTGTTTCGCATGCATCTGAAGATAACTCGTTTCTTTCGCCTGCATTTGAAGCTATATCACTTATATCGCTAGTATCTGAAGCGAAATCTTTTGTTTCCCATGGATTTGAAACTTCGACATCAAGTTCGCATTGAAATGGCATGGATTAAAAGCTAACTCGTTTGTTTCGCCTGCTTTCGAAGCTATATCATTTATATCGCGCGTATTTGAAGCTAAATCATTTGTGTCGCATGGATTTGAAGCTAAACCATCTACATAGTATTGATTTGATATTAAATCATGTGTTTCGCATGGATTTGAAGCTATACCTTCTATATCGCATTGATTTGAAGCTTTATCATGTGTTTTGCATGGATTTGAACCTAAATCAAGTGTTTCGCATGGATTTGGAGCTAACTTGTTTGTTTCGCCTGCATTTGAATCTATATCATGCATATCACAAGTATTTGAGACTAAACCATTTGATTCGCATGGATTTGAACCTAAGCCTTCTACTTTGCATTGAATTGAAGCTAACTCGTGTGGATCGCTTGGATTTGAAGCCAACACGTTTGTTTCGCATGGAGTTGAAACTAAATCATGTATATCACAAGTATTTGAAGCTAAACCTTTCGTTCCGCATGGATTTGAAGCTAAGCCTTCTACTTCGCATTGATTTGGTGCTAAATCATGTGTTTCGTATTGATTTGATGCTAACTCGTTTGTTTCGCATGCAGTTGAAGCTAAATCATGTATATCACAAATGATTGTAGGTAAACCATTTGTTTCGCATGGGTTTGAAGCTAAGCCTTTTACTTCGCATTGATTTGAATTTAAATCATGTGTTTCCCTTGGATTTGAAGGTAACTCGTTTGTTTCGCATGCATTTGAAGCTGTGTCCCTTATATTTGCAAGTATTTGAAGCTAAATCATTCGTTTTGTATGGGGATGAAACTAAGTCTTCTCTTATTCGCATTGATTTGAACCTAAATCATGTGTTTCGCATGCATCTGAAGATAACTCGTTTCTTTCTCCTGCATTTGAAGCTATTTCATTTATATCACAACTATTTAAGGTAAATCATTTGTTTCGAATGGATTTGAAGCTAATCCTACAACTTCGCATTGATTTGAAGTTAAATCATGTGTTTCGCATGGATTGGAAGCTAACTCGATTGTTTGGCCTCCATTTGAATCTATATCACTTATATTCGCAAGTATTTGAAGCTATATCATCCGTTTCGCTTGGACTTGAAGCTAGAGCCTGTTACTTCGCATTTATTTGAAGCAAAATCATGTGTTCCGAATGGATTTCTAGCTAACTCGTTTGTTTCGCATGAATTTGAAGCTAAATCATGTGTTTCGCATGAATTTAAACCTAAATCACGTGTTTCGCATGAATTTGGAGCTAACTCGTTTGTTTCGCACACATTCGAAGTTAAAACCCTTAATCGCAAGAATATTAAGCTATATCGTTTGTCTGCCACGTATTTGAAGCTAAATCTTCTATAGCGCATGAAGTTGAAGCTAAATCATGTTTTTTCGCATGAATTTGAAGCTAAATCAAGTGTTTCGCATGAATTTGAAGCTAAATCATGTATTTCGGATGAATTATGAGCAAAATCATGCGTATTGGAATAGTTTGAAGCTAAATAATGCGTTCCGCATGAAGTTCAAGCGAAATCATGTGTTTCGAATGCGCTTGAAGCTAAATCATACATTTCGCATGAATTGTAAGCGAACTTATGTGTATCGGAATAATTTAAAGCGTAATCATGCGTTCCGCATGAATTTGAAGCTATCTCGCTTGTTCGCATGTAGTTGAAGCTAAATCATGTTTATCACAAGTATCTGAATCTAAACCATTTGTTTCGCAAGAATATGAAGATAAACCATCTGTTTTGCATGAATTTAGAGCTAAATCATGTGTTCCGCATGGATTTGAAGCTAAAGCGTTTGTTTCGCCTGCATTTGAAGCTATATCAAATATATCGCAAGTATTTGAAGCTAAGTCATTTGTGTCGCATGGCTTTGTAGCTAAGACTTCTACTTCGCATTGATTTGAAGCTAAATCATGTGTTTCGCATGAATTTGAAGCTAACGCGATTGTTTCGCATGCAGTTGAAGCTAAATCACGTTTACCAAAAGTATCTGAAGCTAAACCATTTGTTTCGCAAGATTATGAAGCTAAACCATGTGTTTCGCATGAATTTGAAGTTAAATCATATTTTTCGCATAGATTTGAAGCTAACTCGTTTATGTCGCTTGCATTTGGAGCTATATCATTTATATCGCAAGTTTTTTATGCGAAATCATTCGTGTCGCACGGATTTTGAAGCCAAACTTTCTTCATCGCGTTTATTTGAAGCTAAATCATGTGTATCGCTCCGATTTGAAGCTAAATCAAGTGTTTCGCATGGATTTCAAGCTAACTCGTTTGTTTCTCCTGCATTTGATGATATATCACTTATACCGCAAGTATTGGAAGCTAAATCATTTGTGTCGCATGGATTTGAAGCTAATCCTTCTACTTCGTATTGATTTGAAACTAAATCATGTGTTTCGCTTGGATTTGAAGCTAATTCGTTTGTTTCGCCTGCATTTGATGCTATATCACTTTTATCGCAAGTATCTGAAGCTAAATCTTTTGTTTCCCATGGATATGAAACTTCGACATCAAGTTCGCATTGATTTGGAACTAAATCATGAAATGGCATGGATTAAAAGCTAACTCGTTTGTTTCGCCTGCTTTCGAAGCTATATCATTTATATCGCAAGTATTTGAAGCTAAATCATTAGTGTCGCATGGATTTGAAGCTAAACCATCTACATAGTATTGATTTGATGTTAAATCATGTATTACGCTTGGATTTGAAGCTAACTCGTTTGTTTCGTCTGCATTTGAAGCTATGTGACTGATATCGCAAGTATCTGAGGCTAAATCAATTGTGTCGCATGGATTTGATGCTAAACCCTCTACATCGCATTGATTTGCAGCTAAATCATGTGTTTCGCTTTGATTTGAAGCTAAACCTTCTACATCGCATTGATTTGAAGCTAAATCTTGTGTATCCCATGGATTTGTAGCTAAACCTTCTACATCGCTTTGCTTTGCTGCAAAATCTTGTGTATCGCATGGATTTGAAGCTAAAGCTTCCACATCGCATTTATTTGCAGCTACATCATTTGTTTCCCTTGGATTTGAAGCTATTTCGTTTCATTCGTCTGTATATGAAGCTATATCACTTATATCGCAAGTAATTGAAGCTAAACCATTTGTTTCGTATTGATTTGAAGCTAAGCCTTCAACTTCGCATGGATTTGATGCTTAACCACGTGTTTCCCATGAATTTGAACCTAAATCATGTGTTTCGCATGCATTTGAAGCTTTATCATGTGTTCTGAATGGATTTGAAGCTAACTCGATTGTTTCGCATGCAGTTGAAGCTAAATCATGTTTATCACAAATATCAGAAGCTGAACCACTTGTTTCGCAAGAATATGAAGCTAAACCATGTGTTTCTCATGGATTTGTAGCTAAGTCATGTGTTTCGAATCGATTTGAAGCTAAACCATCTACATCGCATTGATTTGAAGCTAAATCAAGTGCTTCGGTTGGTTTGAAGCTAACTCGTTTGTTTCGCATGCAGTTGAAGCTAGATCATGTGTTTCGCATGGATTTGATGCTAACTCGTTTGTTTCTCCTGCATTTGAAGCTATATCACTTATATCGCAAGTATCTGTATCTAAATCATTTGTTCCGCATGGATTTGAAGCTTAGCCTTCTACTTCGCATTGATTTGAAGATAAATCATGTGTTTCGCATGGATTTGAAGCTAACTCGTTTGTTTCGCCTGCATTTGAAGCTATATCATGCATATCACAAGTATTTGAGTCTAAATCTTTGATTCGCATGGATTTGAAGTTAAGGTTTCTACTTCGCAGTGATTTACAGCTAAATCATGTGTTTCGATCGGATTTGAAAATAAGCCTTCTACTTGGCATTGATTTGAAGCTAAATTTTATGTTTTGCATGGATTTGAGGCTAACTCGTTTCTTTCGTCTCCATTTGAAGATATATCACTTATATTCGTAAGTATTTGAAGCCAAATCAGTTGTGTCGCATGGATATGAAGCTAAGCTTTCTACTTCGCATTGATTTGAAGCTAAATCATGTGTTTCGCATGCAGTTAAAGCTAAATCGTGTATATCACAAGTATTCGAAGGTAAACCATTTGTTTCGCAAGAATCTGAAGCTAAACCATGTGTTTTTCATGGATTTGAAGCTAAATCATGTGTTTCGCATGGATTTGAAGCTAACTCGTTTGATTCGCCTTCATTTGAAGCTACATCATTTATATCGCAAGTATGTGAAGCTAAATTATTTGTTTCGCATGGATTTGAAGCTAAGCCATCTATTTCGCATTGATTTGAAGATAAATCATGTGTTTCACTTGGTTTTGAAGCTATCTCGCTTGTTTCGCCTGCATTTGAAGCTATATCACTTATATCGCAAGTATTTGAACCTGAATCATTTGTTTCATATGGATTTGAAGCTAAGATTTCTACTTCGCATTGATTTGAAGCTACAACATGTGTTTCGCATGGATTTGAAAGTAACTCGTTTCTTTCGCATTCAGTTGAAGCTAAATCATGTCTGTCACAAGTATCTGAATCTAAACCATTTGTTTCGGATGGATTTGAAGCTAAGGCTCCTACTTCGCATTGATTAGAAGCTAAATCATGTGTTTCGCATGGATTTGAAGCTGACTCGTTTGTTTCGCATGCAGTTGTAGCTAATTCATGTATATCACAGGAATTTGAAGCTAAACGATTTGTTTCGGATGCATTTGAAGCTAAGCCTTCTACTTCACGTTGATTTGAAGCTTAATCATGTGTTTCGCATGGATTTGCAGCTAACTCGTTTGTTTCGCTTGCAGTTGTAGCTAAATAATGTATACCATAGGTATTTGGAGCTAAATCATTTGTTTTGCACGAATAAAAGCTAATCCATGTGTTTCGCATGAGTTTTAAGCTACATCATGCGTTTCGTATGGAATTGAATCTAACTGGTTTGTTTGGCCTGCATTTGAAGCTATATCACTTGTATCGCAAGTATTTGAAGAAAAATCATTCGTTACGCATGGAATTGAAGCTAACTTGTTTGAATCGCCTGCATTTGAAGCTATATCACTTGTATAGCAAGTAATTGAAGAAAAATCACTTGTTTCGCACGTATTTGAAGCTAACTCGTTTGTTTCGCCTGCAGTTGAACCTAAATCATGTATATCACAAAGATTGGAAGCTAATCCATGTGTTTCAAATCAATTTGAAGCTAAATCATGTTTTTCGCATGGATTTGAAGCTAACTCGTTTGTATCGCCTGCATTTGGAGCTATATCACTTATATCCAAAGTGTTTGCAGCTGAATTATTTGTTTCGCATGGATTTGAAGCTAAACCTTCTACATCGCATTGATTCGAAGCTAAATCATGTGTTTCGCTTTGATTTGAAGCTAAACCTTCTACATCGCATTGATTTGAAGCTAAATCTTGTGTATCCCATGGATTTGTAGCTAAACCTTCTACATCGCTTTGCTTTGCTGCAAAATCTTGTGTATCGCATGGATTTGAAGCTAAAGCTTCCACATCGCATTTATTTGCAGCTACATCATTTGTTTCCCTTGGATTTGAAGCTATTTCATTTCATTCGTCTGTATATGAAGCTATATCACTTATATCGCAAGTAATTGAAGCTAAACCATTTGTTTCGTATTGATTTGAAGCTAAGCCTTCAACTTCGCATGGATTTGATGCTTAACCACGTGTTTCCCATGAATTTGAACCTAAATCATGTGTTTCGCCTGCATTTGAAGCTATATCAATTATATCGCAAGTATTTGAAGCTAAATCATTTGTTTGGCATGAATTTTAAGCTAAATCATGTGTTTCGCATGGAATTGAAGCTACCTGGTTTGTTTCGCCTGCATTTGAAGCTAGTTCACTTGTATCACAAGTATTTGAAGAAAAATCATTTGTTTCGCATGGATTTGAAGCTATCTCGTTTGTTTCGCCTGCAGTTGAATCTATATCACTTATATCGCAAGTATTTGAAGCTAAATCATTTGTTCCGCCTGGATTTGGAGCTACGCCTTCTACTTCGCACTGATTTGAAGCTAAATCATGTGTTTCGCATGGATTTAGATCTAACTCGTTTGTTTCTCCTGCATGTGAAGATATATCACTTATATCGCAAGTAACTGTACCTAAATCATTTATTTCGCATGGATTTGAAGCTAAACCTTCTACATCGCATTGATTTGATGCTAAATCATGTGTTTCGCATGGATTTGAAGCTAAATCATGTGTTTCGCTTGGATATGAAGCTAACTCGTTAGTTTCGCCTGCATTTGAAACTATATCACTTATATCCCAAGTGTTTGTAGCTAAATCATTTGTTTCGCATAGATTTGAAGCTAAATCATGTGTATCGCACGGATATTGAAGCTAACTCGTTTGATTCGAGTGCATTTGAATCTATATCACTTATACCTCAAGTGTTTGATGCTTAATTGATTGCGTCGGATGGATTTGAAGCTAAACATTCTACATAGCATTGTCTTGAAGCTTAATCATGTGTTTTGCATGGATTTGAATCTAGGACATCCAGTTCGCTTTGATTTGAATCTAAATCTTGAAATCCCATGTATTAGAAGATAACTCGTTTGTTTCGCTTGTATTCAAAGCTATATCATTCATATCGCAAATATTTGAAACTGAATCATTTGTGTCGCATGGATATGATGCTAAACCTTCTACATCGCATGGATTTGAAGCTAAATCATTTGTTCCGCATGGATTTGGAGCTAAACCTTCTACATCGCATTGATTTGCAGCTAACTCGTGTGTTTCGCTTGGATTTGAAGCTAAACCTTCTACATCGCATTGATTTGAAGCTAAATCATTTGTTTCGCATGGATTCGTAGCTAACTCGTTTGTTTCTCCTGCATTTGGAGCTATACCACTTATATCGCAAGTATCTGAACCCAAATCATTTGTGTCGCATGTATTTGAAGTTGAACCTTCTACATCGCATTGATTTGAATCTAAATCATGCGTTTTGCTTGGATTTGAAGCTAAATCTTCTACATCGCAATGATTTGAAGCTAAATCATGTGTTTCGCTTGAATATGAAGCTAACTCTTTTCTTTCGTCTGCATTAGAAGCTTTATCAATTTTATCGCAAGAATTTGAAGCTAAATCATTTGTGTCGCATGTATTTGAAGCTACGCCTTCTACATCGCATAGATTTGAATCTAAATCACTTGTTCCGCATGGATTTGAAGCTAAATATTTCTACATCGCTTTGATTTGAAGCTAAATCATGTGTTTCGCTTGGATATGAAGCAAACTCGTTTGTTTCGTCTGCATTAGAAGCCAATTCACAAATATCGCATGTATCCGATGCTAAGTCATTTGTGTAACATGGATTTGGAGCTAGACCTTCCATATCGCATTGGTTTGAAGCTAAACCTTCTACATCGCATAGATTTGAAGCTAAATCATGTGTTTCGCTTGGATATGAAGGTAAACTTTCTACATCGCATTGATTTGAAGATAAATCATGTGTTTCGCACGGATTTGAAGATAACTCGTTTGTTTCGCCTCCATTTGAAGCTACATCGTTTATATTCGCAAGTATTTGAAGCCAAATCAGTTGTTTCGCATGGATTTGAAGCTAATTCGTTTGTTTCGCCTGCATTTGAAGCTAAATCATGTTCATCACAAGTATCTGAAGCTAAACCACTTGTTTCGCACGAATATGAAGCTAAACCATGTGCTTCGCATTCATTTGAACCTAAATCATGTGTTCCGCATGGATTTGAAGCTAACTCGTTTGTTTTGCCTGCATTTGAAGGTATATCATTTATATCGCAAGTATTTGAAGCTAAATCAATTGTTTCGCATGAATTATAAGCTAAATCACGTGTTTCGCATGGAATTGAAGCTACCTGGTTTGTTTCGCCTGCATTTGAAGCTACTTCACTTGTATCGCAAGTATTGGAAGAAAAATCATTTGTATCGCATGGATTTGAAGCTATCTCGTTTGTTTCGCCTGCAGTTGAATCTATAACACTTATATCGCAAGTATTTGAAGCTAAATCATTTGTTCCGCATAGATTTGAAGCTTCGCCTTCTACTTCGCATTGATTTGAAGCTAAATCATGTGTTTCGCATGGATTTGATGCTAGCTCGTTTGTTTCGTCTCCATTTGAAGCTTCATCGTTCATATTCGCAAGTATTTGAATCCAAATCAGTTGTTTCGCATGTATTTGAAGCTAATTCGTTTGTTTCGCCTGCATTTGAAGCTTTATCAATTATATCGCAAGTATTTGAAGCTAAATCATTGGTGTCGCGTGGATTTGAAGCTACGCCTTCTACTTCGCATTAATTTGAAGCTAAATCATGTGTTTCGCATGGATTTGAAGATAACTCGATGTTTCGCATGCAGTTGAAGGTAAATCATGTTTATCACAAGTATCTGAAGCTAAGCCATTTGTTTCTCAGGATTATGAAGCTAAATCATTTGTTTCTCGATGGATTTGAAGCTAAATCATGTGTTTCGCATTGATTTCAAGCTAAGCCTTCTACATCGCTTTGATTTGCTGCTAAATCATATGTTTCGCTTGGATTTGAAGCTAACTCGTTTGTTTCGCCTGCATTTGGAGCTATATCAATTATATCGCAAGTATTTGAAGCTAAATCATTTGTGTAGTATGGCTTTGAAGCTAACTCGTTTGTTTCGCCTGCATTTGAAGCTATATCACGTCTATCGCAAGTATTTGAAGCTAAATCATTTGTGTCGCATGGATTTGATGCTAACACTTCTGCTTCGCATTGATTTGAAGCTAAAACATGTGATACGCATGGATTTGAAGCTAATTCATGGCTTTCGCATGGATTTCAAGCTAAGCCTTTTACTTCGCATTGATTCGTAGCTAAATTATGTGTTTCGCATTGATTTGAAGCTAAGCCTTCTACTTCGCTTTGATTTGAAACTAAATCATGTGTTTCGCTTGGATTTGAAGCTATGCCATCTACATCGCATTGATTTGAAGCTAAATCATGTGTTTCGCTTTGATTTGAAACTAAACCTTCTACATCGCATTGATTTGAAGCTAAATCTTGTGTGTCCCATGGATTTGAAGCTAATCCTGCTACATCGCATTGATTTAAATCTAAATAATGTGTTTTGCTTGGATATGAAGCTAACTCGTTTGTTTCGTCTGCACATGAAGCTATATCACTTATATTGCTAGTATCTGAAGCTAAATCATTTGTTTCGCATGGAATTGAAGCGAACTCGTTTGTTTCATCTGCATTTGAAGCTATATCACTTATATCGCAAGTATCTGATGCTACATCATTTGTTTCGCATGGATTTGAAGCGAAATCATGGCTTTCGCATGGATTTGAAGCTAAGCCTTTTAATTCGCATTGATTTGTAGCTAAATTATGTGTTTCGCATGGATTTGATGCTAACTCGGGTGTTTTGCCTGCAGTTGAAGCTATTTCATTTATATCGCAAGTATCTGTAGTTAAATCATTTGTTTCGCATGGATTTGAAGCTAAGCCTTCTACTTCGCACTGATTTGAAGCAAAATCATGTGTTTCGCTTGGATTTGAAGCTAACTCGTTTGTATCGCCTGCATTTGAAGCTATATCACTTATGTCCAAAGTGTTTGCAGCTAAATTATTTGTTTCGCATGGATTTGAAGCTAAACCTTCTACATCGCATTGATTCGAAGCTACATCATGTGTTTCGTTTTGATTTGAAGCTAACTCGTTTGTTTCGTCTGCATTTGAAGCTATTTCACTTATATCGCAAGTACCCGAAGCTAAATCATGTGTATCGCATGGATTTTGAAGCTAACTCGTTTGATTCCTGCGCATTTGATGATATATCATTTACATAGCAAGTATCTGATGCTCAATCATTTCTTTCGCATGAATTTGAAGCTAAATCATGTGTTTTGCATGGATTTGAAGCTAAGCCATCTATTTCGCATTGATTTGAAGATAAATCATGTGTTTCACTTGGTTTTGAAGCTATCTCGCTTGTTTCGCCTGCATTTGAAGCTATATCACTTATATCGCAAGTATTTGAACCTGAATCATTTGTTTCATATGGATTTGAAGCTAAGATTTCTACTTCGCATTGATTTGAAGCTACAACATGTGTTTCGCATGGATTTGAAAGTAACTCGTTTCTTTCGCATTCGGTTGAAGCTAAATCATGTCTGTCACAAGTATCTGAATCTAAACCATTTGTTTCGGATGGATTTGAAGCTAAGGCTCCTACTTCGCATTGATTAGAAGCTAAATCATGTGATTCGCATGGATTTGAAGCTGACTCGTTTGTTTCGCATGCAGTTGTAGCTAAATCATGTATATCACAGGAATTTGAAGCTAAACGATTTGTTTCGGATGCATTTGAAGCTAAGCCTTCTACTTCACGTTGATTTGAAGCTTAATCATGTGTTTCGCATGGATTTGCAGCTAACTCGTTTGTTTCGCTTGCAGTTGTAGCTAAATAATGTATACCATAGGTATTTGGAGCTAAATCATTTGTTTTGCACGAATAAAAGCTAATCCATGTGTTTCGCATGAGTTTTAAGCTACATCATGCGTTTCGTATGGAATTGAATCTAACTGGTTTGTTTGGCCTGCATTTGAAGCTATATCACTTGTATCGCAAGTATTTGAAGAAAAATCATTCGTTACGCATGGAATTGAAGCTAACTTGTTTGAATCGCCTGCATTTGAAGCTATATCACTTGTATAGCAAGTAATTGAAGAAAAATCACTTGTTTCGCACGTATTTGAAGCTAACTCGTTTGTTTCGCCTGCAGTTGAACCTAAATCATGTATATCACAAAGATTGGAAGCTAATCCATGTGTTTCAAATCAATTTGAAGCTAAATCATGTTTTTCGCATGGATTTGAAGCTAACTCGTTTGTATCGCCTGCATTTGAAGCTATATCACTTATATCCAAAGTGTTTGCAGCTGAATTATTTGTTTCGCATGGATTTGAAGCTAAACCTTCTACATCGCATGGATTCGAAGCTAAATCATGTGTTTCGCTTTGATTTGAAGCTAAACCTTCTACATCGCATTGATTTGAAGCTAAATCTTGTGTATCCCATGGATTTGTAGCTAAACCTTCTACATCGCTTTGCTTTGCTGCAAAATCTTGTGTATCGCATGGATTTGAAGCTAAAGCTTCCACATCGCATTTATTTGCAGCTACATCATTTGTTTCCCTTGGATTTGAAGCAATTTCGTTTCATTCGTCTGTATATGAAGCTATATCACTTATATCGCAAGTAATTGAAGCTAAACCATTTGTTTCGTATTGATTTGAAGAAGCTAAGCCTTCAACTTCGCATGGATTTGATGCTTAACCACGTGTTTCCCATGAATTTGAACCTAAATCATGTGTTTCGCATGCATTTGAAGCTTTATCATGTGTTCTGAATGGATTTGAAGCTAACTCGATTGTTTCGCATGCAGTTGAAGCTAAATCATGTTTATCACAAATATCAGAAGCTGAACCACTTGTTTCGCAAGAATATGAAGCTAAACCATGTGTTTCTCATGGATTTGTAGCTAAGTCATGTGTTTCGAATCGATTTGAAGCTAAACCATCTACATCGCATTGATTTGAAGCTAAATCAAGTGTTTCGGTTGGTTTGAAGCTAACTCGTTTGTTTCGCATGCAGTTGAAGCTAGATCATGTGTTTCGCATGGATTTGATGCTAACTCGTTTGTTTCTCCTGCATTTGAAGCTATATCACTTATATCGCAAGTATCTGTATCTAAATCATTTGTTCCGCATGGATTTGAAGCTTAGCCTTCTACTTCGCTTTGATTTGAAGATAAATCATGTGTTTCGCATGGATTTGAAGCTAACTCGTTTGTTTCGCATGCAGTTGAATCTAAATAACGTATATCACATGTATTTGTAGCTAAACCATTTGTTTCGCACGGATTCGAAGCTAAGCCTTCTACTTCGCATTGATTTGAAACTAAATCATGTGTTTCGCATCAATTTGAAGCTAAATCATGTGTTTCGCATGGATTTGAAGCTAACTCGTTTGTTTCGCCTGCATTTGAAGCTATATCATGCATATCACAAGTATTTGAGTCTAAATCTTTGATTCGCATGGATTTGAAGTTAAGGTTTCTACTTCGCAGTGATTTACAGCTAAATCATGTGTTTCGATCGGATTTGAAAATAAGCCTTCTACTTGGCATTGATTTGAAGCTAAATTTTATGTTTTGCATGGATTTGAGGCTAACTCGTTTCTTTCGTCTCATTTGAAGATATATCACTTATATTCGTAAGTATTTGAAGCCAAATCAGTTGTGTCGCATGGATATGAAGCTAAGCTTTCTACTTCGCATTGATTTGAAGCTAAATCATGTGTTTCGCATGCAGTTAAAGCTAAATCGTGTATATCACAAGTATTCGAAGGTAAACCATTTGTTTCGCAAGAATCTGAAGCTAAACCATGTGTTTTTCATGGATTTGAAGCTAAATCATGTGTTTCGCATGGATTTGAAGCTAACTCGTTTGTTTCGCCTTCATTTGAAGCTACATCATTTATATCGCAAGTATGTGAAGCTAAATTATTTGTTTCGCATGGATTTGAAGCTAAGCCTTCTACTTCGCATTGATTTGAAACTAAATCATGAGTATCGCATGAATTTGAAACTAAATCATGCGTTTCCATGAATTTCAAGCTATCGCGTTTGTTTCGCCTGCATTTGAAGCTATTTCATTTATATCGCAAGTATTTGAAGGTAACTCATATATTAAGCATGGATTTCAAGCTAAGCTTTCAACTTCGCATTGATTTGAAACTAAATCATGTGTTTCCCATGGATTTGAAGCTAACTCGTTTGTTTCGCATGCAGTTAAAGCTAAATCATGTTTATCACAAGTATCTGAAGCTAAACCATTTGTATCGCAAGAATATGAAGCTAAACAACGTGTTTCTCATGGATTTAATGCTAAATCATGTCATTCGCATGGAATTGAAGCTAACTCGTTTGTTACGCATGCAGTTGAATCTAAATAACGTATATCACATGTATTTGTAGCTAAACCATTTGTTTCGCACGGATTCGAAGCTAAGCCTTCTACTTCGCATTGATTTGAAACTAAATCATGTGTTTCGCATGAATTTGAAACTAAATCATGCGTTTCCATGCTTTTCAAGCTATCGCGTTTGTTTCGCCTGCATTTGTAGCAATTTCATTTATATCGCAAGTATTTGAAGGTAACTCATATATTAAGCATGGATTTGAAGCTAAGCTTTCAACTTCGCATTGATTTGAAACTAAATCATGTGTTTCCCATGGATTTGAAGCTAACTCGTTTGTTTCGCATGCAGTTAAAGCTAAATCATGTTTATCACAAGAATCTGAAGCTAAACCATTTGTATCGCAAGAATATGAAGCTAAACCACGTGTTTCTCATGGATTTAATGCTAAATCATGTCTTTCGCATGGATTTGAAGCTAACTCGATTGTTTCGCCTGCATTTGAAGCTATATCATTTATATCGCAAGTATCTGAATCTAAATCAATGGTTCGGATGGATTTGAAGCTAAACCTTCTACATCGCATTGATTTGCTGCTAATTCATGTCTTCGCATGGATATGAAGCTAACTCGTTTGTTACGCATGCAGTTGAATCTAAATAACGTGTATCACAAGTATTTGTAGCTAAACCATTTGTTTCGCATGGATTTGATTCTAAGCCGTGTACTTCGAATTGATTTGAAGCTAAATGATGTGTTTCGCATGAAATTGAAGCTAACTGGTTTGTTTCGCCTGCATTTGAATCTAAATCATGCATATCACAAGTATTTGAGACTAAATCATTTGTTTCGCATGGATTTGAAGCTAAGCTTTCTACTTCGCATTGATTTGAAGCTAAATCATGTGTTTCGCTTGCATTTGAAGCTAACTCGTTTGTTTCGTATGCAGTTGAAGCTAAATCAAGTATATCGCAAGTTTTTGAAGCTACATCATTTGTGTTGCATGGATTTGAAGCTAAACCTTCTACATCTTATTGATTTGAAACTAAATTTCGTGCATCGCATGGATTTGATGCTAAACCTTCTACATCGCATTGATTGGCTGCTAATTCATGTGTTTCGCATGGATTTGAGGCTAACTCGTTTGTCACGCATGCAGTTGAATCTAAATAACGTATATCACAATTATTTGTAGCTAAACCATTTGTTTCGCATGGATTTGATTCTAAGCCGTGCACTTCGAATTGATTGAAGCTAACTCATTTGTTTCGCAAGCATTTGAAGCTAAATCATGTTTATCACAAGTATCTGAATCTAAACCATTTGTTTCGCATTGATTTGAAGCTAAGCCTTCTACTTCGCATTGATTTGAAGTTAAATCATGTGTTTCGCATTTATTTGATGCTAACTGGTTTGTCTCGCCAGCTTTGATGCTATATCACTTATATCGCAATTATCTGAAGCTATATCATTTGTTTCTCATGTATTTGAAGCTAAGCCTTATACTTCGCATTGGTTTGAAGCTACAAGATGTGTTTCGCATCGATTTGAAGCTGACCCGTTTGTTTCGCCTGCATTTGATTCTATATCATTTATATCGCAATTATGTGAAGCTAAATCATTTGCTCCTCATGTATTTGAAGCTAAGCCTTATACTTCGCATTGGTTTGAAGCTACAAGATGTGTTTCGCATCGATTTGAAGCTAACTCGTTTGTTTCGCCTGCATTTGAAGCTATATCATTTATATCGCAAGTATGTGAAGCTAAATCATTTGTTTCGCATGGATTTGAAGCTAAGCCTTCTACTTCGCAATGATTTGAAGCTAAATCATGTGTTTCGCATGGATTTGAAGCTAACTCGTTTGTTTCGCCTGCATTTGAAGCTAAATCATGCATATCACAAGTATCTGAAGCTAAACCACTTGTTTCGCACGAATATGAAGCTAAACCATGTGCTTCGCATTCATTTGAACCTAAATCATGTGTTCCGCATGGATTTGAAGCTAACTCGTTTGTTTTGCCTGCATTTGAAGGTATATCATTTATATCGCAAGTATTTGAAGCTAAATCAATTGTTTCGCATGAATTATAAGCTAAATCACGTGTTTCGCATGGAATTGAAGCTACCTGGTTTGTTTCGCCTGCATTTGAAGCTACTTCACTTGTATCGCAAGTATTGGAAGAAAAATCATTTGTTTCGCATGGATTTGAAGTTATCTCGTTTGTTTCGCCCGCAGTTGAATCTATAACACTTATATCGCAAGTATTTGAAGCTAAATCATTTGTTCCGCATAGATTTGAAGCTTCGCCTTCTACTTCGCATTGATTTGAAGCTAAATCATGTGTTTCGCATGGATTTGATGCTAGCTCGTTTGTTTCGTCTCCATTTGAAGCTTCATCGTTCATATTCGCAAGTATTTGAATCCAAATCAGTTGTTTCGCATGTATTTGAAGCTAATTCGTTTGTTTCGCCTACATTTGAAGCTTTATCAATTATATCGCAAGTATTTAAAGCTAAATCATTGGTGTCGCGTGGATTTGAAGCTACGCCTTCTACTTCGCATTAATTTGAAGCTAAATCATGTGTTTCGCATGGATTTGAAGATAACTCGATGTTTCGCATGCAGTTGAAGGTAAATCATGTTTATCACAAGTATCTGAAGCTAAGCCATTTGTTTCTCAGGATTATGAAACTAAATCATTTGTTTCTCGATGGATTTGAAGCTAAATCATGTGTTTCGCATTGATTTCAAGCTAAGCCTTCTACATCGCTTTGATTTGCTGCTAAATCATATGTTTCGCTTGGATTTGAAGCTAACTCGTTTGTTTCGCCTGCATTTGGAGCTATATCAATTATATCGCAAGTATTTGAAGCTATATCATTTGTGTAGTATGGCTTTGAAGCTAACTCGTTTGTTTCGCCTGCATTTGAAGCTATATCACGTCTATCGCAAGTATTTGAAGCTAAATCATTTGTGTCGCATGGATTTGATGCTAACACTTCTGCTTCGCATTGATTTGAAGCTAAAACATGTGATACGCATGGATTTGAAGCTAATTCATGGCTTTCGCATGGATTTCAAGCTAAGCCTTTTACTTCGCATTGATTCGTAGCTAAATTATGTGTTTCGCATTGATTTGAAGCTAAGCCTTCTACTTCGCTTTGATTTGAAACTAAATCATGTGTTTCGCTTGGATTTGAAGCTATGCCATCTACATCGCATTGATTTGAAGCTAAATCATGTGTTTCGCTTTGATTTGAAACTAAACCTTCTACATCGCATTGATTTGAAGCTAAATCTTGTGTGTCCCATGGATTTGAAGCTAATCCTGCTACATCGCATTGATTTAAATCTAAATAATGTGTTTTGCTTGGATATGAAGCTAACTCGTTTGTTTCGTCTGCACATGAAGCTATATCACTTATATTGCTAGTATCTGAAGCTAAATCATTTGTTTCGCATGGAATTGAAGCGAACTCGTTTGTTTCATCTGCATTTGAAGCTATATCACTTATATCGCAAGTATCTGATGCTACATCATTTGTTTCGCATGGATTTGAAGCGAAATCATGGCTTTCGCATGGATTTGAAGCTAAGCCTTTTAATTCGCATTGATTTGTAGCTAAATTATGTGTTTCGCATGGATTTGATGCTAACTCGGGTGTTTTGCCTGCAGTTGAAGCTATTTCATTTATATCGCAAGTATCTGTAGTTAAATCATTTGTTTCGCATGGATTTGAAGCTAAGCCTTCTACTTCGCACTGATTTGAAGCAAAATCATGTGTTTCGCTTGGATTTGAAGCTAACTCGTTTGTATCGCCTGCATTTGAAGCTATATCACTTATGTCCAAAGTGTTTGCAGCTAAATTATTTGTTTCGCATGGATTTGAAGCTAAACCTTCTACATCGCATTGATTCGAAGCTACATCATGTGTTTCGTTTTGATTTGAAGCTAACTCGTTTGTTTCGTCTGCATTTGAAGCTATTTCACTTATATCGCAAGTACCCGAAGCTAAATCATGTGTATCGCATGGATTTTGAAGCTAACTCGTTTGATTCCTGCGCATTTGATGATATATCATTTACATAGCAAGTATCTGATGCTCAATCATTTCTTTCGCATGAATTTGAAGCTAAATCATGTGTTTTGCATGGATTTGAAGCTAAGCCATCTATTTCGCATTGATTTGAAGATAAATCATGTGTTTCACTTGGTTTTGAAGCTATCTCGCTTGTTTCGCCTGCATTTGAAGCTATATCACTTATATCGCAAGTATTTGAACCTGAATCATTTGTTTCATATGGATTTGAAGCTAAGATTTCTACTTCGCATTGATTTGAAGCTACAACATGTGTTTCGCATGGATTTGAAAGTAACTCGTTTCTTTCGCATTCAGTTGAAGCTAAATCATGTCTGTCACAAGTATCTGAATCTAAACCATTTGTTTCGGATGGATTTGAAGCTAAGGCTCCTACTTCGCATTGATTAGAAGCTAAATCATGTGATTCGCATGGATTTGAAGCTGACTCGTTTGTTTCGCATGCAGTTGTAGCTAAATCATGTATATCACAGGAATTTGAAGCTAAACGATTTGTTTCGGATGCATTTGAAGCTAAGCCTTCTACTTCACGTTGATTTGAAGCTTAATCATGTGTTTCGCATGGATTTGCAGCTAACTCGTTTGTTTCGCTTGCAGTTGTAGCTAAATAATGTATACCATAGGTATTTGGAGCTAAATCATTTGTTTTGCACGAATAAAAGCTAATCCATGTGTTTCGCATGAGTTTTAAGCTACATCATGCGTTTCGTATGGAATTGAATCTAACTGGTTTGTTTGGCCTGCATTTGAAGCTATATCACTTGTATCGCAAGTATTTGAAGAAAAATCATTCGTTACGCATGGAATTGAAGCTAACTTGTTTGAATCGCCTGCATTTGAAGCTATATCACTTGTATAGCAAGTAATTGAAGAAAAATCACTTGTTTCGCACGTATTTGAAGCTAACTCGTTTGTTTCGCCTGCAGTTGAACCTAAATCATGTATATCACAAAGATTGGAAGCTAATCCATGTGTTTCAAATCAATTTGAAGCTAAATCATGTTTTTCGCATGGATTTGAAGCTAACTCGTTTGTATCGCCTGCATTTGAAGCTATATCACTTATATCCAAAGTGTTTGCAGCTGAATTATTTGTTTCGCATGGATTTGAAGCTAAACCTTCTGCATCGCATTGATTCGAAGCTAAATCATGTGTTTCGCTTTGATTTGAAACTAAACCTTTTACATCGCATTGATTTGAAGCTAAATCTTGTGTATCCCATGGATTTGTAGCTAAACCTTCTACATCGCTTTGCTTTGCTGCAAAATCTTGTGTATCGCATGGATTTGAAGCTAAAGCTTCCACATCGCATTTATTTGCAGCTACATCATTTGTTTCCCTTGGATTTGAAGCAATTTCGTTTCATTCGTCTGTATATGAAGCTATATCACTTATATCGCAAGTAATTGAAGCTAAACCATTTGTTTCGTATTGATTTGAAGCTAAGCCTTCAACTTCGCATGGATTTGATGCTTAACTACGTGTTTCCCATGAATTTGAACCTAAATCATGTGTTTCGCATGCATTTGAAGCTTTATCATGTGTTCTGAATGGATTTGAAGCTAACTCGATTGTTTCGCATGCAGTTGAAGCTAAATCATGTTTATCACAAATATCAGAAGCTGAACCACTTGTTTCGCAAGAATATGAAGCTAAACCATGTGTTTCTCATGGATTTGTAGCTAATCCATGTGTTTCAAATCAATTTGAAGCTAATTCATGTGTTTCGCATGGATTTGAGGCTAACTCGTTTGTCACGCATGCAGTTGAATCTAAATAACGTATATCACAATTATTTGTAGCTAAACCATTTGTTTCGCATGGATTTGATTCTAAGCCGTGCACTTCGAATTGATTTGAAGCTAACTCATTTGTTTCGCAAGCATTTGAAGCTAAATCATGTTTATCACAAGTATCTGAATCTAAACCATTTGTTTCGCATTGATTTGAAGCTAAGCCTTCTACTTCGCATTGATTTGAAGTTAAATCATGTGTTTCGCATTTATTTGATGCTAACTGGTTTGTCTCGCCAGCTTTTGATGCTATATCACTTATATCGCAATTATCTGAAGCTATATCATTTGTTTCTCATGTATTTGAAGCTAAGCCTTATACTTCGCATTGGTTTGAAGCTACAAGATGTGTTTCGCATCGATTTGAAGCTGACCCGTTTGTTTCGCCTGCATTTGATTCTATATCATTTATATCGCAATTATGTGAAGCTAAATCATTTGCTCCTCATGTATTTGAAGCTAAGCCTTATACTTCGCATTGGTTTGAAGCTACAAGATGTGTTTCGCATCGATTTGAAGCTAACTCGTTTGTTTCGCCTGCATTTGAAGCTATATCATTTATATCGCAAGTATGTGAAGCTAAATCATTTGTTTCGCATGTATTTGAAGCTAAGCCTTCTACTTCGCAATGATTTGAAGCTAAATCATGTGTTTCGCATGGATTTGAAGCTAACTCGTTTGTTTCGCCTGCATTTGAAGCTATATCATGCATATCACAAGTATTTGAGTCTAAATCAATTGATTCGCATAGATTTGAAGCTAAGCTTTCTACTTCTCAGTGATTTGAAGCTAAATCATGTGTTTCGCTCGGATTTGAATCTGAGCCTTCTACTTCGCATAGAATTGAAGCTAAATTTTATGTTTCGTATGGAGTTGAGGCTAACTCGTTTGTTTCGTCTCCATTTGAAGATATATCACTTATATTCGTAAGTATTTGAAGCCAAATCAGTTGTTTCGCATGCAGTTGAAGTTAAATCATGTATATCACGAGTATTTGAAACTAAACAATTTGGTTCGCATGGATTTGAAGCTAAGCCTCCTACTTCGCATTGATTTGAAGCAAAATCATCTGTTACGCATGGATTTGAAGCTAAATCATCTGTTTCGCATGGATTTGAAGCTAACTCGTTTGTTCGACCTGCATTGAAGCTATATCATTTATATCGCAAGTATTTGAAGCTAAATCATTTGTATCGCTTGGATTTGAAGCTAAACCTTCTACATCGCTTTGATTTGAAGCAAAGTCGTGTGTTTCGCATGGATTTCAAGCTAACTCGTTTGTTTCGCGTGCAGTTGAAGACAAATCATGTATATCACGAGTATTTGAAACTAAACAATTTGATTCGCATGGATTTGAAGCTAAGCCTTCTACTTCGCATTGATTTGAAGCAGAATCATCTGTTACGCATGGATTGGAAACTAAATCATCTGTTTCGCATGGATTTAAAACTCACTCGTTTGTTTCGCCTGCATTTGAAGCTGTTTCTTTTATACCGGAAGTATTTGATGGTAAATCATTTCTGTCGCTTGGATTTGAAGCCAAACCTTCTACATCACATTGATTTGAAGCTAAATCATATGTTTCGCTTGGATTTGAACCTAACTCGTTTGTTCCGCATGTAGTTGAAGCTAAATCATGTATATCACAAATTCTTGTAGCTTAAACCATTTGTTTAGCATGGATTTGAAGCTACGCCTTCTACTTCACATTGATTTGAAGCTAATCCATGTGTTTCGCATGAGTTTGGAGCTAAATCATGTGTTTCGTATGGATTTGAAGCTATCCCGTTTGTTTCGCCTGCATTTGAATCTATATCATTTATATCTCAAGTATTTGAAGCTAAAACATTTGTGTCCCATGGATTAGAAGCTAATACTACTACTTCGCATTGTTTTGAAGTTAAATCATTTGTTTCTTATGTATTTGAAGCTAAGCCTTCTACTTCGCGTTGATTTAAATCTAAATCATCTGTTTTGCATGTATTTGATGCTAAATCGTTTGTTGCGCCTGCTTTTGATGCTATATCACTTATATCGCAATTATCTGAAGCTAAATCATTTGTTTATCATGGATTAGAAGCTAAGCCTTCTACTTCACATTGATTTGAAGTTAAATCATGTGTTTCGCTTGGATTTGAAGCTAACTCGATTGAGTCGCCTCCATTTGAAGCTACATCACTTATATTCGCTAGTTTTTGAAGGCAAATCAGTTGTTTCGCATGGATTTGTAGCTAAGCCTTCTACTTCGCGTTGACTTGAAGCTAAATCAGGTGCTTGGCATGGATTTGAAGCTAACTCGTTTGTTTCGCATGCAGTTGCAGCTCAATCATGTATATCACAAATTCTTGTAGCTAAACCATTTGTTTCGCATGGATTTGAAGCTACGCCTTCTCTTCGCATTGATTTGGCGCTAAATCATCTGTTTCGCATGGATTTGAAGCTAAATCATCTGTTTCGCATGGATTTGAAGCTAACTCGTTTGTGTCGCCTGCATTTAAATCTGTTTCATTTATACCGCAAGTATTTGAAGGTAAATCATTTGTGTCGCTTGGATTTGAAGCCAAACCTTCTAGATCACATTGATTTGAATCTAAATCATGTATTTCGCTTGGATTTGAAACTAACTCATTTGTTTCGCATGCAGTTAAAGCTATATCATGTATATCACAAGTATTTGAAGCTAAATCATTTTAATCGCATTGATTTGAAGCTAAAGCTTCTATATCGCATTGATTTGAAGCTAAATCATGTGTTTCGCTTTGATTTGAAGCTAAACCTTCTACATCGCATTGATTTGAAGCTAAATCATCTGTTTCGCATGGATTTGAAGCTAAATCATCTGTTTCGCATGGATTTGAAGCTAACTCGTTTGTGTCGCCTGCATTTAAAGCTGTTTCATTTATACCGCAAGTATTTGATGGCAAATCATTTGTGTCGCTTGGATTTGAAGCCAAACCTTCTACATCACATTGATTTGAAGCTAAATCATATGTTTCGCTTGGATTTGAACCTAACTCGTTTGTTCGGCATGTAGTTGCAGCTCAATCATGTATATCACAAATTCTTGTAGCTAAACCATTTGTTTCGCATGGATTTGAAGCTACGCCTTATACTTCGCATTGATTTGATGCTAAATCATGTGCATCGCTTGGATTTGAAGCTAACTCGTTCTTTTCGCCTGCATTTGAAGCTATATCAATTATATCGCAAGTATTGGAATCTAAATCATTTGTCTCGCACGGATTTGGAACTAAACCTTATACATCGAATTGATTTGAATCTAAATAATGTGTTTCTCTTGGATTTGAAGCTAAGTCGTTTGTTCCGCGTGCATTTGAAGCTATATCACTTATAGCGCAAGTATTTGTAGCTAAACCATTTGTTTCGCATTGATTTGAAGCTAAATCATGTGTTTCGCATGCAGTTAAAGCTAAATCGTGTATATCACAAGTATTCGAAGGTAAACCATTTGTTTCGCAAGAATCTGAAGCTAAACCATGTGTTTTTCATGGATTTGAAGCTAAATCATGTGTTTCGCATGGATTTGAAGCTAACTCGTTTGTTTCGCCTTCATTTGAAGCTACATCATTTATATCGCAAGTATGTGAAGCTAAATTATTTGTTTCGCATGGATTTGAAGCTAAGCCATCTATTTCGCATTGATTTGAAGATAAATCATGTGTTTCACTTGGTTTTGAAGCTATCTCGCTTGTTTCGCCTGCATTTGAAGCTATATCACTTATATCGCAAGTATTTGAACCTGAATCATTTGTTTCATATGGATTTGAAGCTAAGATTTCTACTTCGCATTGATTTGAAGCTACAACATGTGTTTCGCATGGATTTGAAAGTAACTCGTTTCTTTCGCATTCAGTTGAAGCTAAATCATGTCTGTCACAAGTATCTGAATCTAAACCATTTGTTTCGGATGGATTTGAAGCTAAGGCTCCTACTTCGCATTGATTAGAAGCTAAATCATGTGATTCGCATGGATTTGAAGCTGACTCGTTTGTTTCGCATGCAGTTGTAGCTAATTCATGTATATCACAGGAATTTGAAGCTAAACGATTTGTTTCGGATGCATTTGAAGCTAAGCCTTCTACTTCACGTTGATTTGAAGCTTAATCATGTGTTTCGCCTGGATATGAAGCAAACTCGTTTGTTTCGTCTGCATTAGAAGCCAATTCACAAATATCGCATGTATCCGATGCTAAGTCATTTGTGTAACATGGATTTGGAGCTAGACCTTCCATATCGCATTGGTTTGAAGCTAAACCTTCTACATCGCATAGATTTGAAGCTAAATCATGTGTTTCGCTTGGATATGAAGGTAAACTTTCTACATCGCATTGATTTGAAGATAAATCATGTGTTTCGCACGGATTTGAAGATAACTCGTTTGTTTCGCCTCCATTTGAAGCTACATCGTTTATATTCGCAAGTATTTGAAGCCAAATCAGTTGTTTCGCATGGATTTGAAGCTAATTCGTTTGTTTCGCCTGCATTTGAAGCTAAATCATGTTTATCACAAGTATCTGAAGCTAAACCACTTGTTTCGCACGAATATGAAGCTAAACCATGTGCTTCGCATTCATTTGAACCTAAATCATGTGTTCCGCATGGATTTGAAGCTAACTCGTTTGTTTTGCCTGCATTTGAAGGTATATCATTTATATCGCAAGTATTTGAAGCTAAATCAATTGTTTCGCATGAATTATAAGCTAAATCACGTGTTTCGCATGGAATTGAAGCTACCTGGTTTGTTTCGCCTGCATTTGAAGCTACTTCACTTGTATCGCAAGTATTGGAAGAAAAATCATTTGTTTCGCATGGATTTGAAGCTATCTCGTTTGTTTCGCCCGCAGTTGAATCTATAACACTTATATCGCAAGTATTTGAAGCTAAATCATTTGTTCCGCATAGATTTGAAGCTTCGCCTTCTACTTCGCATTGATTTGAAGCTAAATCATGTGTTTCGCATGGATTTGATGCTAGCTCGTTTGTTTCGTCTCCATTTGAAGCTTCATCGTTCATATTCGCAAGTATTTGAATCCAAATCAGTTGTTTCGCATGTATTTGAAGCTAATTCGTTTGTTTCGCCTACATTTGAAGCTTTATCAATTATATCGCAAGTATTTAAAGCTAAATCATTGGTGTCGCGTGGATTTGAAGCTACGCCTTCTACTTCGCATTAATTTGAAGCTAAATCATGTGTTTCGCATGGATTTGAAGATAACTCGATGTTTCGCATGCAGTTGAAGGTAAATCATGTTTATCACAAGTATCTGAAGCTAAGCCATTTGTTTCTCAGGATTATGAAACTAAATCATTTGTTTCTCGATGGATTTGAAGCTAAATCATGTGTTTCGCATTGATTTCAAGCTAAGCCTTCTACATCGCTTTGATTTGCTGCTAAATCATATGTTTCGCTTGGATTTGAAGCTAACTCGTTTGTTTCGCCTGCATTTGGAGCTATATCAATTATATCGCAAGTATTTGAAGCTATATCATTTGTGTAGTATGGCTTTGAAGCTAACTCGTTTGTTTCGCCTGCATTTGAAGCTATATCACGTCTATCGCAAGTATTTGAAGCTAAATCATTTGTGTCGCATGGATTTGATGCTAACACTTCTGCTTCGCATTGATTTGAAGCTAAAACATGTGATACGCATGGATTTGAAGCTAATTCATGGCTTTCGCATGGATTTCAAGCTAAGCCTTTTACTTCGCATTGATTCGTAGCTAAATTATGTGTTTCGCATTGATTTGAAGCTAAGCCTTCTACTTCGCTTTGATTTGAAACTAAATCATGTGTTTCGCTTGGATTTGAAGCTATGCCATCTACATCGCATTGATTTGAAGCTAAATCATGTGTTTCGCTTTGATTTGAAACTAAACCTTCTACATCGCATTGATTTGAAGCTAAATCTTGTGTGTCCCATGGATTTGAAGCTAATCCTGCTACATCGCATTGATTTAAATCTAAATAATGTGTTTTGCTTGGATATGAAGCTAACTCGTTTGTTTCGTCTGCACATGAAGCTATATCACTTATATTGCTAGTATCTGAAGCTAAATCATTTGTTTCGCATGGAATTGAAGCGAACTCGTTTGTTTCATCTGCATTTGAAGCTATTTCACTTATATCGCAAGTACCCGAAGCTAAATCATGTGTATCGCATGGATTTTGAAGCTAACTCGTTTGATTCCTGCGCATTTGATGATATATCATTTACATAGCAAGTATCTGATGCTCAATCATTTCTTTCGCATGAATTTGAAGCTAAATCATGTGTTTTGCATGGATTTGAAGCTAAGCCATCTATTTCGCATTGATTTGAAGATAAATCATGTGTTTCACTTGGTTTTGAAGCTATCTCGCTTGTTTCGCCTGCATTTGAAGCTATATCACTTATATCGCAAGTATTTGAACCTGAATCATTTGTTTCATATGGATTTGAAGCTAAGATTTCTACTTCGCATTGATTTGAAGCTACAACATGTGTTTCGCATGGATTTGAAAGTAACTCGTTTCTTTCGCATTCAGTTGAAGCTAAATCATGTCTGTCACAAGTATCTGAATCTAAACCATTTGTTTCGGATGGATTTGAAGCTAAGGCTCCTACTTCGCATTGATTAGAAGCTAAATCATGTGATTCGCATGGATTTGAAGCTGGCTCGTTTGTTTCGCATGCAGTTGTAGCTAAATCATGTATATCACAGGAATTTGAAGCTAAACGATTTGTTTCGGATGCATTTGAAGCTAAGCCTTCTACTTCACGTTGATTTGAAGCTTAATCATGTGTTTCGCATGGATTTGCAGCTAACTCGTTTGTTTCGCTTGCAGTTGTAGCTAAATAATGTATACCATAGGTATTTGGAGCTAAATCATTTGTTTTGCACGAATAAAAGCTAATCCATGTGTTTCGCATGAGTTTTAAGCTACATCATGCGTTTCGTATGGAATTGAATCTAACTGGTTTGTTTGGCCTGCATTTGAAGCTATATCACTTGTATCGCAAGTATTTGAAGAAAAATCATTCGTTACGCATGGAATTGAAGCTAACTTGTTTGAATCGCCTGCATTTGAAGCTATATCACTTGTATAGCAAGTAATTGAAGAAAAATCACTTGTTTCGCACGTATTTGAAGCTAACTCGTTTGTTTCGCCTGCAGTTGAACCTAAATCATGTATATCACAAAGATTGGAAGCTAATCCATGTGTTTCAAATCAATTTGAAGCTAAATCATGTTTTTCGCATGGATTTGAAGCTAACTCGTTTGTATCGCCTGCATTTGAAGCTATATCACTTATATCCAAAGTGTTTGCAGCTGAATTATTTGTTTCGCATGGATTTGAAGCTAAGCCTTCTGCATCGCATTGATTCGAAGCTAAATCATGTGTTTCGCTTTGATTTGAAACTAAACCTTCTACATCGCATTGATTTGAAGCTAAATCTTGTGTATCCCATGGATTTGTAGCTAAACCTTCTACATCGCTTTGCTTTGCTGCAAAATCTTGTGTATCGCATGGATTTGAAGCTAAAGCTTCCACATCGCATTTATTTGCAGCTACATCATTTGTTTCCCTTGGATTTGAAGCAATTTCGTTTCATTCGTCTGTATATGAAGCTATATCACTTATATCGCAAGTAATTGAAGCTAAACCATTTGTTTCGTATTGATTTGAAGCTAAGCCTTCAACTTCGCATGGATTTGATGCTTAACTACGTGTTTCCCATGAATTTGAACCTAAATCATGTGTTTCGCATGCATTTGAAGCTTTATCATGTGTTCTGAATGGATTTGAAGCTAACTCGATTGTTTCGCATGCAGTTGAAGCTAAATCATGTTTATCACAAATATCAGAAGCTGAACCACTTGTTTCGCAAGAATATGAAGCTAAACCATGTGTTTCTCATGGATTTGTAGCTAATCCATGTGTTTCAAATCAATTTGAAGCTAATTCATGTGTTTCGCATGGATTTGAGGCTAACTCGTTTGTCACGCATGCAGTTGAATCTAAATAACGTATATCACAATTATTTGTAGCTAAACCATTTGTTTCGCATGGATTTGATTCTAAGCCGTGCACTTCGAATTGATTTGAAGCTAACTCATTTGTTTCGCAAGCATTTGAAGCTAAATCATGTTTATCACAAGTATCTGAATCTAAACCATTTGTTTCGCATTGATTTGAAGCTAAGCCTTCTACTTCGCATTGATTTGAAGTTAAATCATGTGTTTCGCATTTATTTGATGCTAACTGGTTTGTCTCGCCAGCTTTTGATGCTATATCACTTATATCGCAATTATCTGAAGCTATATCATTTGTTTCTCATGTATTTGAAGCTAAGCCTTATACTTCGCATTGGTTTGAAGCTACAAGATGTGTTTCGCATCGATTTGAAGCTGACCCGTTTGTTTCGCCTGCATTTGATTCTATATCATTTATATCGCAATTATGTGAAGCTAAATCATTTGCTCCTCATGTATTTGAAGCTAAGCCTTATACTTCGCATTGGTTTGAAGCTACAAGATGTGTTTCGCATCGATTTGAAGCTAACTCGTTTGTTTCGCCTGCATTTGAAGCTATATCATTTATATCGCAAGTATGTGAAGCTAAATCATTTGTTTCGCATGTATTTGAAGCTAAGCCTTCTACTTCGCAATGATTTGAAGCTAAATCATGTGTTTCGCATGGATTTGAAGCTAACTCGTTTGTTTCGCCTGCATTTGAAGCTATATCATGCATATCACAAGTATTTGAGTCTAAATCAATTGATTCGCATAGATTTGAAGCTAAGCTTTCTACTTCTCAGTGATTTGAAGCTAAATCATGTGTTTCGCTCGGATTTGAATCTGAGCCTCCTACTTCGCATAGAATTGAAGCTAAATTTTATGTTTCGTATGGAGTTGAGGCTAACTCGTTTGTTTCGTCTCCATTTGAAGATATATCACTTATATTCGTAAGTATTTGAAGCCAAATCAGTTGTTTCGCATGGATATGAATCTAAGCTTTCTACTTCGCATTTATTTGAAGCTAATTCATGTGTTTCGCTTGGATTTGAAGCTAACACGTTTGTTTCGCATGCAGTTGAAGTTAAATCATGTATATCACGAGTATTTGAAACTAAACAATTTGGTTCGCATGGATTTGAAGCTAAGCCTCCTACTTCGCATTGATTTGAAGCAAAATCATCTGTTACGCATGGATTTGAAGCTAAATCATCTGTTTCGCATGGATTTGAAGCTAACTCGTTTGTTCGACCTGCATTTGAAGCTATATCATTTATATCGCAAGTATTTGAAGCTAAATCATTTGTATCGCTTGGATTTGAAGCTAAACCTTCTACATCGCTTTGATTTGAAGCAAAGTCGTGTGTTTCGCATGGATTTCAAGCTAACTCGTTTGTTTCGCGTGCAGTTGAAGACAAATCATGTATATCACGAGTATTTGAAACTAAACAATTTGATTCGCATGGATTTGAAGCTAAGCCTTCTACTTCGCATTGATTTGAAGCAGAATCATCTGTTACGCATGGATTGGAAACTAAATCATCTGTTTCGCATGGATTTAAAACTCACTCGTTTGTTTCGCCTGCATTTGAAGCTGTTTCTTTTATACCGGAAGTATTTGATGGTAAATCATTTCTGTCGCTTGGATTTGAAGCCAAACCTTCTACATCACATTGATTTGAAGCTAAATCATATGTTTCGCTTGGATTTGAACCTAACTCGTTTGTTCCGCATGTAGTTGAAGCTAAATCATGTATATCACAAATTCTTGTAGCTAAACCATTTGTTTAGCATGGATTTGAAGCTACGCCTTCTACTTCACATTGATTTGAAGCTAATCCATGTGTTTCGCATGAGTTTGGAGCTAAATCATGTGTTTCGTATGGATTTGAAGCTATCCCGTTTGTTTCGCCTGCATTTGAATCTATATCATTTATATCTCAAGTATTTGAAGCTAAAACATTTGTGTCCCATGGATTAGAAGCTAATCCTACTACTTCGCATTGTTTTGAAGTTAAATCATTTGTTTCTTATGTATTTGAAGCTAAGCCTTCTACTTCGTGTTGATTTAAATCTAAATCATCTGTTTTGCATGTATTTGATGCTAAATCGTTTGTTGCGCCTGCTTTTGATGCTATATCACTTATATCGCAATTATCTGAAGCTAAATCATTTGTTTATCATGGATTAGACGCTAAGCCTTCTACTTCACATTGATTTGAAGTTAAATCATGTGTTTCGCTTGGATTTGAAGCTAACTCGTTTGTGTCGCCTGCATTTAAAGCTGTTTCATTTATACCGCAAGTATTTGATGGCAAATCATTTGTGTCGCTTGGATTTGAAGCCAAACCTTCTACATCACATTGATTTGAAGCTAAATCATATGTTTCGCTGGAATTTGAACCTAACTCGTTTGTTCCGCATGTAGTTGCAGCTCAATCATGTATATCACAAATTCTTGTAGCTAAACCATTTGTTTCGCATGGATTTGAAGCTACGCCTTATACTTCGCATTGATTTGATGCTAAATCATGTGCATCGCTTGGATTTGAAGCTAACTCGTTCTTTTCGCCTGTATTTGAAGCTATATCAATTATATCGCAAGTATTGGAATCTAAATCATTTGTCTCGCACGGATTTGGAACTAAACCTTATACATCGAATTGATTTGAATCTAAATAATGTGTTTCTCTTGGATTTGAAGCTAAGTCGTTTGTTCCGCGTGCATTTGAAGCTATATCACTTATAGCGCAAGTATTTGAAGCTAAAACTTTTGTGTCTCATGGATTTGATGCTAAACCTACTACTTCGCTTTGATTTGAAGCAAAATCATGTGTTTCGCATGGATTTCAAGCTAACTCGTTTGTTTGGCGTGCAGTTGAAGATAAATCATGTATATCACGAGTATTTGAAGCTAAACAATTTGACTCGCATGGATTTGAAGCTAAGCCTTCTACTTCGCATTGATTTGGCGCTAAATCATCTGTTTCGCATGGATTTGAAGCTAAATCATCTGTTTCGCATGGATTTGAAGCTAACTCGTTTGTGTCGCCTGCATTTAAAGCTGTTTCATTTATACCGCAAGTATTTGAAGGTAAATCGTTTGTGTCGCTTGGATTTGAAGCCAAACCTTCTAGATCACATTGATTTGAATCTAAATCATGTATTTCGCTTGGATTTGAAACTAACTCATTTGTTTCGCATGCAGTTAAAGCTATATCATGTATATCACAAGTATTTGAAGCTAAATCATTTTAATCGCATTGATTTGAAGCTAAAGCTTCTATATCGCATTGATTTGAAGCTAAATCATGTGTTTCGCTTTGATTTGAAGCTAAACCTTCTACATCGCATTGATTTGAAGCTAAATTTGTGTATCCCATGGATTTGAATCTAAACCTTCTATATCGCATTGATTTGCTGCAAAATCATGTGTGTAGCTTGCATTTGAAGGTAACTCCTTTCTTTCGCATGCAGTTGAAGCTAGAACACTTATATTCGCAAGTATTTGAATGCAAATCAGTTGTTTCGCATGGATTTGTAGTTAAGCCTTCTACTTCGCATTGAGTTGAAGCTACATCATGTGTTTCGCATGGATTTGTAGCAAACTCGTTTGTTTCGCATGCAGTTCAAGCAAAATCATGTATATCACAAGTATTTGAAATTAACCCTTTGATTCGCATGGATTTGAAGATACGCATTCTACTTCGCATTGATTTGAAGCTATATCACGTGTCTCGCTTGGATTTGAAGCTAACTCGTTTGTTTAGCCTGCAGTTGATGCCATATCACTTATAACGCAATTATCTGAAGCTAAATTATTTGTTCCGCATGGATTTGAAGCTAAGCCGTCTACATCGCATTGATTTGATGCTTATTCATGTGTTTTGCATGGATTTGAAGCTAACTTGTTTGTTTCCCCAGCATTTGAAGCTGTATCACTTATATCCCAAGTATCTGAAGCTAAATTATTTGTTCCGCATGGATTTGAAGCTAAGCCGTATACATCGCATTGATTTGAAGCTATATAATGTGTATCGTATGGATTTTGAAGCTAACTCGTTTGATTCGTCTGCATTTGACGCTATATCACTTATATACAAGTGTTTGAGGCCAAATCATTTGTTTCGCATGGATTTGAAGCTAATCCTTCTACATTGCAATGATCTGAAGCTTAATTATGTGTTTCGCTTGGATTTGAAGCCAACTCGTTCGTTTCACCTGCATTTGATGCTATATCACTTATATCGCAAGTATTTGAACCTAAATCAATTTTTTCATATGGATTTGAAACTAAGCCTTCTACTTCGCATTGATTTGAAGCTAAATCACGTGTATTTGCATTTATTTTGAAGCTAACTCGTTTGTTCCGACTGCATTTGAAGCTACATCATTTATATTGCAAGTATTAGAAGCTAAATCATTTGTGTCGCATGGATTTGAAGCTAAACCTTCTACATCGCATTGATTTGAAGCCAAATCTTGCGTTTCGCTTGGATTTGATGCTAAACCTTCTACATCGCATTGATTTGAAGCTAAATAATGTGTGTCGCTTGGATTTGAATCTAACTCGTTTGTTTCGTCTGCATTTGAAGCTACATCACTTATATTCGCAAGTATTTGAATGCAAATCAGTTGTTTCGCATGGATTTGTAGCTAAGTCTTCTACTTCGCATTGAGTTGAAGCTAAATCATGTGTTTCGCATGGATTTGTAGCAAACTCGTTTGTTTCGCATGCAGTTGAAGCTAAATCACGTTTACCAAAAGTATCTGAAGCTAAACCATGTGTTTCGCATGAATTTGAAGTTAAATCATGTTTTTCGCATAGATTTGAAGATAACTCGTTTATGTCGCCTGCATTTGGAGCTATATCATTTATATCGCAAGTTTTTTATGCGAAATCATTTGTTTCGCACGGATTTTGAAGCCAAACTTTCTACATCACGTTTATTTGAAGCTAAATCATGTGTTTCGCTTGGATTTGAAGCTAAATCAAGTGTTTCGCATGGATTTGAAGCTAACTCGTTTGTTTCTCCTGCATTTGATGATATATCACTTATACCGCAAGTATTTGAAGCTAAATCATTTGTGTCGCATGGATTCGAAGCTAAGCCTTCTACTTCGCATTGATTTGAAACTAAATCATGTGTTTCGCTTGGATTTGAAGCTAACTCGTTTGTTTCGCCTGCATATGAAGCTATTTCATTTATATCACAACTATTTAAGGTAAATCATTTGTTTCGAATGGATTTGAAGCTAATCCTACAACTTCGCATTGATTTGAAGTTAAATCATGTGTTTCGCATGGATTGGAAGCTAACTCGTTTGTTTGGCCTCCATTTGAATCTATATCACTTATATTCGCAAGTATTTGAAGCTAAATCATCCGTTTCGCTTGGACTTGAAGCTAGAGCCTGTTACTTCGCATTTATTTGAAGCAAAATCATGTGTTCCGAATGGATTTCTAGCTAACTCGTTTGTTTCGCATGAATTTGAAGCTAAATCATGTGTTTCGCATGAATTTAAACCTAAATCACGTGTTTCGCATGAATTTGCAGCTAACTCGTCTGTTTCGCACACATTCGAAGTTAAAACCTTTAATCGCAAGAATATTAAGCTATATCGTTTGTCTGCCACGGATTTGAAGCTAAATCTTCTACTGCGCATGAAGTTGAAGCTAAATCATGTTTTTTCGCATGAATTTGAAGCTAAATCAAGTGTTTCGCATGAATTTGAAGCTAAATCATGTATTTCGGATGAATTATGAGCAAAATCATGCGTATTGGAATAGTTTGAAGCTAAATAATGCGTTCCGCATGAAGTTCAAGCGAAATCATGTGTTTCGAATGCGCTTGAAGATAAATCATGCATTTCGCATGAATTGTAAGCGAACTTATGTGTATCGGAATAATTTAAAGCGTAATCATGCGTTCCGCATGAATTTGAAGCTATCTCGCTTGTTCGCATGTAGTTGAAGCTAAATCATGTTTATCACAAGTATCTGAATCTAAACCATTTGTGTCGCAAGAATATGAAGATAAACCATCTGTTTTGCATGAATTTAGAGCTAAATCATGTGTTCCGCATGGATTTGAAGCTAAAGCGTTTGTTTCGCCTGCATTTGAAGCTATATCAAATATATCGCAAGTATTTGAAGCTAAGTCATTTGTGTCGCATGGCTTTGTAGCTAAGACTTCTACTTCGCATTGATTTGAAGCTAAATCATGTGTTTCGCATGAATTTGAAGCTAACGCGATTGTTTCGCATGCAGTTGAAGCTAAATCACGTTTACCAAAAGTATCTGAAGCTAAACCATTTGTTTCGCAAGATTATGAAGCTAAACCATGTGTTTCGCATGAATTTGAAGTTAAATCATGTTTTTCGCATAGATTTGAAGCTAACTCGTTTATGTCGCTTGCATTTGGAGCTATATCATTTATATCGCAAGTTTTTTATGCGAAATCATTCGTTTCGCACGGATTTTGAAGCCAAACTTTCTACATCGCGTTTATTTGAAGCTAAAACATGTGTTTCGCTTGGATTTGAAGCTAAATCAAGTGTTTCGCATGGATTTGAAGCTAACTCGTTTGTTTCTCCTGCATTTGATGATATATCACTTATACCGCAAGTATTTGAAGTTAAATCATTTGTGTCGCATGGATTTGAAGCTAAGCCTTCTACTTCGCATTGATTTGAAACTAAATCATGTGTTTCGCTTGGATTTGAAGCTAACTCGTTTGTTTCGCCTGCATTTGAAGCTATTTCATTTATATCAAAACTATTTGAAGGTAAATCATTTGTTTCGAATAGATTTTAAGCTAAGACTTCTACTTCGCATTGATTTGAAACTAAATCATGTGTTTCGCTTGGATTTGAAGCTAACTCGTTTGTTTGGCGTGCAGTTGAAGATAAATCATGTATATCACGAGTATTTGAAGCTAAACAATTTGACTCGCATGGATTTGAAGCTAAGCCTTCTACTTCGCATTGATTTGGCGCTAAATCATCTGTTTCGCATGGATTTGAAGCTAAATCATCTGTTTCGCATGGATTTGAAGCTAACTCGTTTGTGTCGCCTGCATTTAAAGCTGTTTCATTTATACCGCAAGTATTTGAAGGTAAATCGTTTGTGTCGCTTGGATTTGAAGCCAAACCTTCTAGATCACATTGATTTGAATCTAAATCATGTATTTCGCTTGGATTTGAAACTAACTCATTTGTTTCGCATGCAGTTAAAGCTATATCATGTATATCACAAGTATTTGAAGCTAAATCATTTTAATCGCATTGATTTGGAGCTAAAGCTTCTATATCGCATTGATTTGAAGCTAAATCATGTGTTTCGCTTTGATTTGAAGCTAAACCTTCTACATCGCATTGATTTGAAGCTAAATTTGTGTATCCCATGGATTTGAATCTAAACCTTCTACATCGCATTGATTTGCTGCAAAATCTTGTGTGTAGCTTGCATTTGAAGGTAACTCCTTTCTTTCGCATGCAGTTGAAGCTAGAACACTTATATTCGCAAGTATTTGAATGCAAATCAGTTGTTTCGCATGGATTTGTAGTTAAGCCTTCTACTTCGCATTGAGTTGAAGCTACATCATGTGTTTCGCATGGATTTGTAGCAAACTCGTTTGTTTCGCATGCAGTTCAAGCAAAATCATGTATATCACAAGTATTTGAAATTAACCCTTTGATTCGCATGGATTTGAAGATACGCATTCTACTTCGCATTGATTTGAAGCTATATCACGTGTCTCGCTTGGATTTGAAGCTAACTCGTTTGTTTAGCCTGCATTTGATGCCATATCACTTATAACGCAATTATCTGAAGCTAAATTATTTGTTCCGCATGGATTTGAAGCTAAGCCGTCTACATCGCATTGATTTGATGCTTATTCATGTGTTTTGCATGGATTTGAAGCTAACTTGTTTGTTTCCCCAGCATTTGAAGCTGTATCACTTATATCCCAAGTATCTGAAGCTAAATTATTTGTTCCGCATGGATTTGAAGCTAAGCCGTCTACATCGCATTGATTTGAAGCTATATAATGTGTATCGTATGGATTTTGAAGCTAACTCGTTTGATTCGTCTGCATTTGACGCTATATCACTTATATACAAGTGTTTGAGGCCAAATCATTTGTTTCGCATGGATTTGAAGCTAATCCTTCTACATTGCAATGATCTGAAGCTTAATTATGTGTTTCGCTTGGATTTGAAGCCAACTCGTTCGTTTCACCTGCATTTGATGCTATATCACTTATATCGCAAGTATTTGAACCTAAATCAATTTTTTCATATGGATTTGAAACTAAGCCTTCTACTTCGCATTGATTTGAAGCTAAATCACGTGTATTTGCATTTATTTTGAAGCTAACTCGTTTGTTCCGACTGCATTTGAAGCTACATCATTTATATTGCAAGTATTAGAAGCTAAATCATTTGTGTCGCATGGATTTGAAGCTAAACCTTCTACATCGCATTGATTTGAAGCCAAATCTTGCGTTTCGCTTGGATTTGATGCTAAACCTTCTACATCGCATTGATTTGAAGCTAAATAATGTGTGTCGCTTGGATTTGAATCTAACTCGTTTGTTTCGTCTGCATTTGAAGCTACATCACTTATATTCGCAAGTATTTGAATGCAAATCAGTTGTTTCGCATGGATTTGTAGCTAAGTCTTCTACTTCGCATTGAGTTGAAGCTAAATCATGTGTTTCGCATGGATTTGTAGCAAACTCGTTTGTTTCGCATGCAGTTGAAGCTAAATCACGTTTACAAAAAGTATCTGAAGCTAAACCATGTGTTTCGCATGAATTTGAAGTTAAATCATGTTTTTCGCATAGATTTGAAGATAACTCGTTTATGTCGCCTGCATTTGGAGCTATATCATTTATATCGCAAGTTTTTTATGCGAAATCATTTGTTTCGCACGGATTTTGAAGCCAAACTTTCTACATCGCGTTTATTTGAAGCTAAATCATGTGTTTCGCTTGGATTTGAAGCTAAATCAAGTGTTTCGCATGGATTTGAAGCTAACTCGTTTGTTTCTCCTGCATTTGATGATATATCACTTATACCGCAAGTATTTGAAGCTAAATCATTTGTGTCGCATGGATTCGAAGCTAAGCCTTCTACTTCGCATTGATTTGAAACTAAATCATGTGTTTCGCTTGGATTTGAAGCTAACTCGTTTGTTTCGCCTGCATATGAAGCTATTTCATTTATATCACAACTATTTAAGGTAAATCATTTGTTTCGAATGGATTTGAAGCTAATCCTACAACTTCGCATTGATTTGAAGTTAAATCATGTGTTTCGCATGGATTGGAAGCTAACTCGTTTGTTTGGCCTCCATTTGAATCTATATCACTTATATTCGCAAGTATTTGAAGCTAAATCATCCGTTTCGCTTGGACTTGAAGCTAGAGCCTGTTACTTCGCATTTATTTGAAGCAAAATCATGTGTTCCGAATGGATTTCTAGCTAACTCGTTTGTTTCGCATGAATTTGAAGCTAAATCATGTGTTTCGCATGAATTTAAACCTAAATCACGTGTTTCGCATGAATTTGCAGCTAACTCGTCTGTTTCGCACACATTCGAAGTTAAAACCTTTAATCGCAAGAATATTAAGCTATATCGTTTGTCTGCCACGGATTTGAAGCTAAATCTTCTACTGCGCATGAAGTTGAAGCTAAATCATGTTTTTTCGCATGAATTTGAAGCTAAATCAAGTGTTTCGCATGAATTTGAAGCTAAATCATGTATTTCGGATGAATTATGAGCAAAATCATGCGTATTGGAATAGTTTGAAGCTAAATAATGCGTTCCGCATGAAGTTCAAGCGAAATCATGTGTTTCGAATGCGCTTGAAGATAAATCATGCATTTCGCATGAATTGTAAGCGAACTTATGTGTATCGGAATAATTTAAAGCGTAATCATGCGTTCCGCATGAATTTGAAGCTATCTCGCTTGTTCGCATGTAGTTGAAGCTAAATCATGTTTATCACAAGTATCTGAATCTAAACCATTTGTGTCGCAAGAATATGAAGATAAACCATCTGTTTTGCATGAATTTAGAGCTAAATCATGTGTTCCGCATGGATTTGAAGCTAAAGCGTTTGTTTCGCCTGCATTTGAAGCTATATCAAATATATCGCAAGTATTTGAAGCTAAGTCATTTGGGTCGCATGGCTTTGTAGCTAAGACTTCTACTTCGCATTGATTTGAAGCTAAATCATGTGTTTCGCATGAATTTGAAGCTAACGCGATTGTTTCGCATGCAGTTGAAGCTAAATCACGTTTACCAAAAGTATCTGAAGCTAAACCATTTGTTTCGCAAGATTATGAAGCTAAACCATGTGTTTCGCATGAATTTGAAGTTAAATCATGTTTTTCGCATAGATTTGAAGCTAACTCGTTTATGTCGCTTGCATTTGGAGCTATATCATTTATATCGCAAGTTTTTTATGCGAAATCATTCGTTTCGCACGGATTTTGAAGCCAAACTTTCTACATCGCGTTTATTTGAAGCTAAAACATGTGTTTCGCTTGGATTTGAAGCTAAATCAAGTGTTTCGCATGGATTTGAAGCTAACTCGTTTGTTTCTCCTGCATTTGATGATATATCACTTATACCGCAAGTATTTGAAGTTAAATCATTTGTGTCGCATGGATTTGAAGCTAAGCCTTCTACTTCGCATTGATTTGAAACTAAATCATGTGTTTCGCTTGGATTTGAAGCTAACTCGTTTGTTTCGCCTGCATTTGAAGCTATTTCATTTATATCAAAACTATTTGAAGGTAAATCATTTGTTTCGAATAGATTTTAAGCTAAGACTTCTACTTCGCATTGATTTGAAACTAAATCATGTGTTTCGCTTGGATTTGAAGCTAACTCGTTTGTTTCGCATGCTGTTGAAGCTATATCATTTATATTGCAAGTATTTGAAGCTAAATCATTTGTGTCGCATGGAATTGAAGCTATCTCGTTTGTTTCGCATGCAGTTGAAGCTAGGTCATGTATTTCACAAGTATTTGAAGCTAAATCATTCGTTTTGTATGGGGATGACCCTAAGTCTTCTACTTCGCATTGATGTGAACCTAAATCATGTGTTTCGCATGCATCTGAAGATAACTCGTTTCTTTCGCCTGCATTTGAAGCTATATCATGTATATCACAAGTATTGGAAGCTAAATCATTTGTGTCGCATGGATTTGAAGCTAATCCTTCTACTTCGTATTGATTTGAAACTAAATCATGTGTTTCGCTTGGATTTGAAGCTAATTCGTTTGTTTCGCCTGCATTTGATGCTATATCACTTATATCGCAAGTATCTGAAGCTAAATCTTTTGTTTCCCATGGATTTGAAACTTCGACATCAAGTTCGCATTGATTTGGAACTAAATCATGAAATGGCATGGATTAAAAGCTAACTCGTTTGTTTCGTCTGCTTTCGAAGCTATATCATTTATATCGCAAGTATTTGAAGCTAAATCATTTGTGTCGCATGGATTTGAAGCTAAACCATCTACATAGTATTGATTTGATGTTAAATCATGTATTACGCTTGGATTTGAAGCTAACTCGTTTGTTTCGTCTGCATTTGAAGCTATGTGACTGATATCGCAAGTATCTGAGGCTAAATTACTTGTGTCGCATGGATTTGATGCTAAACCCTCTACATCGCATTGATTTGCAGCTAAATCATGTGTTTCGCATGGATTTGAAGCTATACCTTCTATATCGCATTGATTTGAAGCTTTATCATGTGTTTTGCATGGATTTGAACCTAAATCAAGTGTATCGCATGGATTTGGAGCTAACTTGTTTGTTTCGCCTGCATTTGAATCTATATCATGCATATCACAAGTATTTGAGACTAAACCATTTGATTCGCATGGATTTGAACCTAAGCCTTCTACTTTGCATTGAATTGAAGCTAACTCGTGTGGAAGGCTTGGATTTGAAGCCAACACGTTTGTTTCGCATGGAGTTGAAACTAAATCATGTATATCACAAGTATTTGAAGCTAAACCTTTTGTTCCGCATGGATTTGAAGCTAAGCCTTCTACTTCGCATTGATTTGGTGCTAAATCATGTGTTTCGTATTGATTTGATGCTAACTCGTTTGTTTCGCATGCAGTTGATGCTAAATAATGTATATCACAAATGATTGTAGGTAAACCATTTGTTTCGCATGGGTTTGAAGCTAAGCCTTTTACTTCGCATTGATTTGAATTTAAATCATGTGTTTCCCTTGGATTTGAAGGTAACTCGTTTGTTTCGCATGCATTTGAAGCTGTGTCCCTTATATTTGCAAGTATTTGAAGCTAAATCATTCGTTTTGTATGGGGATGAAACTAAGTCTTCTCTTATTCGCATTGATTTGTACCTAAATCATGTGTTTCGCATGCATCTGAAGATAACTCGTTTCTGTCGCCTGCATTTGAAGCTATTTCATTTATATCACAACTATTTAAGGTAAATCATTTGTCTCGAATGGATTTGAAGCTAATCCTACAACTTCGCATTGATTTGAAGTTAAATCATGTGTTTCGCATGGATTGGAAGCTAACTCGTTTGTTTGGCCTCCATTTGAATCTATATCACTTATATTCGCAAGTATTTGAAGCTATATCATCCGTTTCGCTTGGACTTGAAGCTAGAGCCTGTTACTTCGCATTTATTTGAAGCAAAATCATGTGTTCCGAATGGATTTCTAGCTAACTCGTTTGTTTCGCATGAATTTGAAGCTAAATCAAGTGTTTCGCATGGATTTGAAGCTAACTCGTTTGTTTCGCCTGCATTTGAAGCTATATCATGCATATCACAAGTATTTGAGTCTAAATCAATTGATTCGCATAGATTTGAAGCTAAGCTGTCTACTTCTCAGTGATTTGAAGCTAAATCATGTGTTTCGCTCGGATTTGAATCTGAGCCTTCTACTTCGCATAGAATTGAAGCTAAATTTTATGTTTCGTATGGAGTTGAGGCTAACTCGTTTGTTTCGTCTCCATTTGAAGATATATCACTTATATTCGTAAGTATTTGAAGCCAAATCAGTTGTTTCGCATGGATATGAATCTAAGCTTTCTACTTCGCATTTATTTGAAGCTAATTCATGTGTTTCGCTTGGATTTGAAGCTAACACGTTTGTTTCGCATGCAGTTGAAGTTAAATCATGTATATCACGAGTATTTGAAACTAAACAATTTGGTTCGCATGGATTTGAAGCTAAGCCTCCTACTTCGCATTGATTTGAAGCAAAATCATCTGTTACGCATGGATTTGAAGCTAAATCATCTGTTTCGCATGGATTTGAAGCTAACTCGTTTGTTCGACCTGCATTTGAAGCTATATCATTTATATCGCAAGTATTTGAAGCTAAATCATTTGTATCGCTTGGATTTGAAGCTAAACCTTCTACATCGCTTTGATTTGAAGCAAAGTCGTGTGTTTCGCATGGATTTCAAGCTAACTCGTTTGTTTCGCGTGCAGTTGAAGACAAATCATGTATATCACGAGTATTTGAAACTAAACAATTTGATTCGCATGGATTTGAAGCTAAGCCTTCTACTTCGCATTGATTTGAAGCAGAATCATCTGTTACGCATGGATTGGAAACTAAATCATCTGTTTCGCATGGATTTAAAACTCACTCGTTTGTTTCGCCTGCATTTGAAGCTGTTTCTTTTATACCGGAAGTATTTGATGGTAAATCATTTCTGTCGCTTGGATTTGAAGCCAAACCTTCTACATCACATTGATTTGAAGCTAAATCATATGTTTCGCTTGGATTTGAACCTAACTCGTTTGTTCCGCATGTAGTTGAAGCTAAATCATGTATATCACAAATTCTTGTAGCTAAACCATTTGTTTAGCATGGATTTGAAGCTACGCCTTCTACTTCACATTGATTTGAAGCTAATCCATGTGTTTCGCATGAGTTTGGAGCTAAATCATGTGTTTCGTATGGATTTGAAGCTATCCCGTTTGTTTCGCCTGCATTTGAATCTATATCATTTATATCTCAAGTATTTGAAGCTAAAACATTTGTGTCCCATGGATTAGAAGCTAATCCTACTACTTCGCATTGTTTTGAAGTTAAATCATTTGTTTCTTATGTATTTGAAGCTAAGCCTTCTACTTCGTGTTGATTTAAATCTAAATCATCTGTTTTGCATGTATTTGATGCTAAATCGTTTGTTGCGCCTGCTTTTGATGCTATATCACTTATATCGCAATTATCTGAAGCTAAATCATTTGTTTATCATGGATTAGAAGCTAAGCCTTCTACTTCACATTGATTTGAAGTTAAATCATGTGTTTCGCTTGGATTTGAAGCTAACTCGTTTGTGTCGCCTGCATTTAAAGCTGTTTCATTTATACCGCAAGTATTTGATGGCAAATCATTTGTGTCGCTTGGATTTGAAGCCAAACCTTCTACATCACATTGATTTGAAGCTAAATCATATGTTTCGCTTGGATTTGAACCTAACTCGTTTGTTCCGCATGTAGTTGCAGCTCAATCATGTATATCACAAATTCTTGTAGCTAAACCATTTGTTTCGCATGGATTTGAAGCTACGCCTTATACTTCGCATTGATTTGATGCTAAATCATGTGCATCGCTTGGATTTGAAGCTAACTCGTTCTTTTCGCCTGCATTTGAAGCTATATCAATTATATCGCAAGTATTGGAATCTAAATCATTTGTCTCGCACGGATTTGGAACTAAACCTTATACATCGAATTGATTTGAATCTAAATAATGTGTTTCTCTTGGATTTGAAGCTAAGTCGTTTGTTCCGCGTGCATTTGAAGCTATATCACTTATAGCGCAAGTATTTGTAGCTAAACCATTTGTTTCGCATTGATTTGAAGCTAACCCTGCAACTGCGCTTTGATTTGAAGCTGAATCATTTGTTTCCCTTGGATTTGAAGCTAACTCGATTGTTTCGCATGCAGTTGAGTCTAAATCATGTTTATCACAAGTATCTGAAGCAAAGCTATTTTTTTCGCAAGAATATGAAGCTAATCCATGTGTTTCGCATGAGTTTGGAGCTAAATCATGTGTTTCGTATGGATTTGAAGCTATCCCATTTGTTTCGCCTGCATTTGAATCTATATCATTTATATCGCAAGTATTTGAAGCTAAATCATTTTAATCGCATTGATTTGAAGCTAAAGCTTCTATATCGCATTGATTTGAAGCTAAATCATGTGTTTCGCTTTGATTTGAAGCTAAACCTTCTACATCGCATTGATTTGAAGCTAAATTTGTGTATCCCATGGATTTGAATCTAAACCTTCTACATCGCATTGATTTGCTGCAAAATCTTGTGTGTAGCTTGCATTTGAAGGTAACTCCTTTCTTTCGCATGCAGTTGAAGCTAGAACACTTATATTCGCAAGTATTTGAATGCAAATCAGTTGTTTCGCATGGATTTGTAGTTAAGCCTTCTACTTCGCATTGAGTTGAAGCTACATCATGTGTTTCGCATGGATTTGTAGCAAACTCGTTTGTTTCGCATGCAGTTCAAGCAAAATCATGTATATCACAAGTATTTGAAATTAACCCTTTGATTCGCATGGATTTGAAGATACGCATTCTACTTCGCATTGATTTGAAGCTATATCACGTGTCTCGCTTGGATTTGAAGCTAACTCGTTTGTTTAGCCTGCATTTGATGCCATATCACTTATAACGCAATTATCTGAAGCTAAATTATTTGTTCCGCATGGATTTGAAGCTAAGCCGTCTACATCGCATTGATTTGATGCTTATTCATGTGTTTTGCATGGATTTGAAGCTAACTTGTTTGTTTCCCCAGCATTTGAAGCTGTATCACTTATATCCCAAGTATCTGAAGCTAAATTATTTGTTCCGCATGGATTTGAAGCTAAGCCGTCTACATCGCATTGATTTGAAGCTATATAATGTGTATCGTATGGATTTTGAAGCTAACTCGTTTGATTCGTCTGCATTTGACGCTATATCACTTATATACAAGTGTTTGAGGCCAAATCATTTGTTTCGCATGGATTTGAAGCTAATCCTTCTACATTGCAATGATCTGAAGCTTAATTATGTGTTTCGCTTGGATTTGAAGCCAACTCGTTCGTTTCACCTGCATTTGATGCTATATCACTTATATCGCAAGTATTTGAACCTAAATCAATTTTTTCATATGGATTTGAAACTAAGCCTTCTACTTCGCATTGATTTGAAGCTAAATCACGTGTATTTGCATTTATTTTGAAGCTAACTCGTTTGTTCCGACTGCATTTGAAGCTACATCATTTATATTGCAAGTATTAGAAGCTAAATCATTTGTGTCGCATGGATTTGAAGCTAAACCTTCTACATCGCATTGATTTGAAGCCAAATCTTGCGTTTCGCTTGGATTTGATGCTAAACCTTCTACATCGCATTGATTTGAAGCTAAATAATGTGTGTCGCTTGGATTTGAATCTAACTCGTTTGTTTCGTCTGCATTTGAAGCTACATCACTTATATTCGCAAGTATTTGAATGCAAATCAGTTGTTTCGCATGGATTTGTAGCTAAGTCTTCTACTTCGCATTGAGTTGAAGCTAAATCATGTGTTTCGCATGGATTTGTAGCAAACTCGTTTGTTTCGCATGCAGTTGAAGCTAAATCACGTTTACCAAAAGTATCTGAAGCTAAACCATGTGTTTCGCATGAATTTGAAGTTAAATCATGTTTTTCGCATAGATTTGAAGATAACTCGTTTATGTCGCCTGCATTTGGAGCTATATCATTTATATCGCAAGTTTTTTATGCGAAATCATTTGTTTCGCACGGATTTTGAAGCCAAACTTTCTACATCGCGTTTATTTGAAGCTAAATCATGTGTTTCGCTTGGATTTGAAGCTAAATCAAGTGTTTCGCATTGATTTGAAGCTAACTCGTTTGTTTCTCCTGCATTTGATGATATATCACTTATACCGCAAGTATTTGAAGCTAAATCATTTGTGTCGCATGGATTCGAAGCTAAGCCTTCTACTTCGCATTGATTTGAAACTAAATCATGTGTTTCGCTTGGATTTGAAGCTAACTCGTTTGTTTCGCCTGCATATGAAGCTATTTCATTTATATCACAACTATTTAAGGTAAATCATTTGTTTCGAATGGATTTGAAGCTAATCCTACAACTTCGCATTGATTTGAAGTTAAATCATGTGTTTCGCATGGATTGGAAGCTAACTCGTTTGTTTGGCCTCCATTTGAATCTATATCACTTATATTCGCAAGTATTTGAAGCTAAATCATCCGTTTCGCTTGGACTTGAAGCTAGAGCCTGTTACTTCGCATTTATTTGAAGCAAAATCATGTGTTCCGAATGGATTTCTAGCTAACTCGTTTGTTTCGCATGAATTTGAAGCTAAATCATGTGTTTCGCATGAATTTAAACCTAAATCACGTGTTTCGCATGAATTTGCAGCTAACTCGTCTGTTTCGCACACATTCGAAGTTAAAACCTTTAATCGCAAGAATATTAAGCTATATCGTTTGTCTGCCACGGATTTGAAGCTAAATCTTCTACTGCGCATGAAGTTGAAGCTAAATCATGTTTTTTCGCATGAATTTGAAGCTAAATCAAGTGTTTCGCATGAATTTGAAGCTAAATCATGTATTTCGGATGAATTATGAGCAAAATCATGCGTATTGGAATAGTTTGAAGCTAAATAATGCGTTCCGCATGAAGTTCAAGCGAAATCATGTGTTTCGAATGCGCTTGAAGATAAATCATGCATTTCGCATGAATTGTAAGCGAACTTATGTGTATCGGAATAATTTAAAGCGTAATCATGCGTTCCGCATGAATTTGAAGCTATCTCGCTTGTTCGCATGTAGTTGAAGCTAAATCATGTTTATCACAAGTATCTGAATCTAAACCATTTGTGTCGCAAGAATATGAAGATACACCATCTGTTTTGCATGAATTTAGAGCTAAATCATGTGTTCCGCATGGATTTGAAGCTAAAGCGTTTGTTTCGCCTGCATTTGAAGCTATATCAAATATATCGCAAGTATTTGAAGCTAAGTCATTTGTGTCGCATGGCTTTGTAGCTAAGACTTCTACTTCGCATTGATTTGAAGCTAAATCATGTGTTTCGCATGAATTTGAAGCTAACGCGATTGTTTCGCATGCAGTTGAAGCTAAATCACGTTTACCAAAAGTATCTGAAGCTAAACCATTTGTTTCGCAAGATTATGAAGCTAAACCATGTGTTTCGCATGAATTTGAAGTTAAATCATGTTTTTCGCATAGATTTGAAGCTAACTCGTTTATGTCGCTTGCATTTGGAGCTATATCATTTATATCGCAAGTTTTTTATGCGAAATCATTCGTTTCGCACGGATTTTGAAGCCAAACTTTCTACATCGCGTTTATTTGAAGCTAAAACATGTGTTTCGCTTGGATTTGAAGCTAAATCAAGTGTTTCGCATGGATTTGAAGCTAACTCGTTTGTTTCTCCTGCATTTGATGATATATCACTTATACCGCAAGTATTTGAAGTTAAATCATTTGTGTCGCATGGATTTGAAGCTAAGCCTTCTACTTCGCATTGATTTGAAACTAAATCATGTGTTTCGCTTGGATTTGAAGCTAACTCGTTTGTTTCGCCTGCATTTGAAGCTATTTCATTTATATCAAAACTATTTGAAGGTAAATCATTTGTTTCGAATAGATTTTAAGCTAAGACTTCTACTTCGCATTGATTTGAAACTAAATCATGTGTTTCGCTTGGATTTGAAGCTAACTCGTTTGTTTGGCGTGCAGTTGAAGATAAATCATGTATATCACGAGTATTTGAAGCTAAACAATTTGACTCGCATGGATTTGAAGCTAAGCCTTCTACTTCGCATTGATTTGGCGCTAAATCATCTGTTTCGCATGGATTTGAAGCTAAATCATCTGTTTCGCATGGATTTGAAGCTAACTCGTTTGTGTCGCCTGCATTTAAAGCTGTTTCATTTATACCGCAAGTATTTGAAGGTAAATCGTTTGTGTCGCTTGGATTTGAAGCCAAACCTTCTAGATCACATTGATTTGAATCTAAATCATGTATTTCGCTTGGATTTGAAACTAACTCATTTGTTTCGCATGCAGTTAAAGCTATATCATGTATATCACAAGTATTTGAAGCTAAATCATTTTAATCGCATTGATTTGAAGCTAAAGCTTCTATATCGCATTGATTTGAAGCTAAATCATGTGTTTCGCTTTGATTTGAAGCTAAACCTTCTACATCGCATTGATTTGAAGCTAAATTTGTGTATCCCATGGATTTGAATCTAAACCTTCTACATCGCATTGATTTGCTGCAAAATCTTGTGTGTAGCTTGCATTTGAAGGTAACTCCTTTCTTTCGCATGCAGTTGAAGCTAGAACACTTATATTCGCAAGTATTTGAATGCAAATCAGTTGTTTCGCATGGATTTGTAGTTAAGCCTTCTACTTCGCATTGAGTTGAAGCTACATCATGTGTTTCGCATGGATTTGTAGCAAACTCGTTTGTTTCGCATGCAGTTCAAGCAAAATCATGTATATCACAAGTATTTGAAATTAACCCTTTGATTCGCATGGATTTGAAGATACGCATTCTACTTCGCATTGATTTGAAGCTATATCACGTGTCTCGCTTGGATTTGAAGCTAACTCGTTTGTTTAGCCTGCATTTGATGCCATATCACTTATAACGCAATTATCTGAAGCTAAATTATTTGTTCCGCATGGATTTGAAGCTAAGCCGTCTACATCGCATTGATTTGATGCTTATTCATGTGTTTTGCATGGATTTGAAGCTAACTTGTTTGTTTCCCCAGCATTTGAAGCTGTATCACTTATATCCCAAGTATCTGAAGCTAAATTATTTGTTCCGCATGGATTTGAAGCTAAGCCGTCTACATCGCATTGATTTGAAGCTATATAATGTGTATCGTATGGATTTTGAAGCTAACTCGTTTGATTCGTCTGCATTTGACGCTATATCACTTATATACAAGTGTTTGAGGCCAAATCATTTGTTTCGCATGGATTTGAAGCTAATCCTTCTACATTGCAATGATCTGAAGCTTAATTATGTGTTTCGCTTGGATTTGAAGCCAACTCGTTCGTTTCACCTGCATTTGATGCTATATCACTTATATCGCAAGTATTTGAACCTAAATCAATTTTTTCATATGGATTTGAAACTAAGCCTTCTACTTCGCATTGATTTGAAGCTAAATCACGTGTATTTGCATTTATTTTGAAGCTAACTCGTTTGTTCCGACTGCATTTGAAGCTACATCATTTATATTGCAAGTATTAGAAGCTAAATCATTTGTGTCGCATGGATTTGAAGCTAAACCTTCTACATCGCATTGATTTGAAGCCAAATCTTGCGTTTCGCTTGGATTTGATGCTAAACCTTCTACATCGCATTGATTTGAAGCTAAATAATGTGTGTCGCTTGGATTTGAATCTAACTCGTTTGTTTCGTCTGCATTTGAAGCTACATCACTTATATTCGCAAGTATTTGAATGCAAATCAGTTGTTTCGCATGGATTTGTAGCTAAATCACGTTTACCAAAAGTATCTGAAGCTAAACCATGTGTTTCGCATGAATTTGAAGTTAAATCATGTTTTTCGCATAGATTTGAAGATAACTCGTTTATGTCGCCTGCATTTGGAGCTATATCATTTATATCGCAAGTTTTTTATGCGAAATCATTTGTTTCGCACGGATTTTGAAGCCAAACTTTCTACATCGCGTTTATTTGAAGCTAAATCATGTGTTTCGCTTGGATTTGAAGCTAAATCAAGTGTTTCGCATGGATTTGAAGCTAACTCGTTTGTTTCTCCTGCATTTGATGATATATCACTTATACCGCAAGTATTTGAAGCTAAATCATTTGTGTCGCATGGATTCGAAGCTAAGCCTTCTACTTCGCATTGATTTGAAACTAAATCATGTGTTTCGCTTGGATTTGAAGCTAACTCGTTTGTTTCGCCTGCATATGAAGCTATTTCATTTATATCACAACTATTTAAGGTAAATCATTTGTTTCGAATGGATTTGAAGCTAATCCTACAACTTCGCATTGATTTGAAGTTAAATCATGTGTTTCGCATGGATTGGAAGCTAACTCGTTTGTTTGGCCTCCATTTGAATCTATATCACTTATATTCGCAAGTATTTGAAGCTAAATCATCCGTTTCGCTTGGACTTGAAGCTAGAGCCTGTTACTTCGCATTTATTTGAAGCAAAATCATGTGTTCCGAATGGATTTCTAGCTAACTCGTTTGTTTCGCATGAATTTGAAGCTAAATCATGTGTTTCGCATGAATTTAAACCTAAATCACGTGTTTCGCATGAATTTGCAGCTAACTCGTCTGTTTCGCACACATTCGAAGTTAAAACCTTTAATCGCAAGAATATTAAGCTATATCGTTTGTCTGCCACGGATTTGAAGCTAAATCTTCTACTGCGCATGAAGTTGAAGCTAAATCATGTTTTTTCGCATGAATTTGAAGCTAAATCAAGTGTTTCGCATGAATTTGAAGCTAAATCATGTATTTCGGATGAATTATGAGCAAAATCATGCGTATTGGAATAGTTTGAAGCTAAATAATGCGTTCCGCATGAAGTTCAAGCGAAATCATGTGTTTCGAATGCGCTTGAAGATAAATCATGCATTTCGCATGAATTGTAAGCGAACTTATGTGTATCGGAATAATTTAAAGCGTAATCATGCGTTCCGCATGAATTTGAAGCTATCTCGCTTGTTCGCATGTAGTTGAAGCTAAATCATGTTTATCACAAGTATCTGAATCTAAACCATTTGTGTCGCAAGAATATGAAGATAAACCATCTGTTTTGCATGAATTTAGAGCTAAATCATGTGTTCCGCATGGATTTGAAGCTAAAGCGTTTGTTTCGCCTGCATTTGAAGCTATATCAAATATATCGCAAGTATTTGAAGCTAAGTCATTTGTGTCGCATGGCTTTGTAGCTAAGACTTCTACTTCGCATTGATTTGAAGCTAAATCATGTGTTTCGCATGAATTTGAAGCTAACGCGATTGTTTCGCATGCAGTTGAAGCTAAATCACGTTTACCAAAAGTATCTGAAGGTAAACCATTTGTTTCGCAAGATTATGAAGCTAAACCATGTGTTTCGCATGAATTTGAAGTTAAATCATGTTTTTCGCATAGATTTGAAGCTAACTCGTTTATGTCGCTTGCATTTGGAGCTATATCATTTATATCGCAAGTTTTTTATGCGAAATCATTCGTTTCGCACGGATTTTGAAGCCAAACTTTCTACATCGCGTTTATTTGAAGCTAAAACATGTGTTTCGCTTGGATTTGAAGCTAAATCAAGTGTTTCGCATGGATTTGAAGCTAACTCGTTTGTTTCTCCTGCATTTGATGATATATCACTTATACCGCAAGTATTTGAAGTTAAATCATTTGTGTCGCATGGATTTGAAGCTAAGCCTTCTACTTCGCATTGATTTGAAACTAAATCATGTGTTTCGCTTGGATTTGAAGCTAACTCGTTTGTTTCGCCTGCATTTGAAGCTATTTCATTTATATCAAAACTATTTGAAGGTAAATCATTTGTTTCGAATAGATTTTAAGCTAAGACTTCTACTTCGCATTGATTTGAAACTAAATCATGTGTTTCGCTTGGATTTGAAGCTAACTCGTTTGTTTCGCATGCTGTTGAAGCTATATCATTTATATTGCAAGTATTTGAAGCTAAATCATTTGTGTCGCATGGAATTGAAGCTATCTCGTTTGTTTCGCATGCAGTTGAAGCTAGGTCATGTATTTCACAAGTATTTGAAGCTAAATCATTCGTTTTGTATGGGGATGACCCTAAGTCTTCTACTTCGCATTGATGTGAACCTAAATCATGTGTTTCGCATGCATCTGAAGATAACTCGTTTCTTTCGCCTGCATTTGAAGCTATATCATGTATATCACAAGTATTGGAAGCTAAATCATTTGTGTCGCATGGATTTGAAGCTAATCCTTCTACTTCGTATTGATTTGAAACTAAATCATGTGTTTCGCTTGGATTTGAAGCTAATTCGTTTGTTTCGCCTGCATTTGATGCTATATCACTTATATCGCAAGTATCTGAAGCTAAATCTTTTGTTTCCCATGGATTTGAAACTTCGACATCAAGTTCGCATTGATTTGGAACTAAATCATGAAATGGCATGGATTAAAAGCTAACTCGTTTGTTTCGTCTGCTTTCGAAGCTATATCATTTATATCGCAAGTATTTGAAGCTAAATCATTTGTGTCGCATGGATTTGAAGCTAAACCATCTACATAGTATTGATTTGATGTTAAATCATGTATTACGCTTGGATTTGAAGCTAACTCGTTTGTTTCGTCTGCATTTGAAGCTATGTGACTGATATCGCAAGTATCTGAGGCTAAATTACTTGTCTCGCATGGATTTGATGCTAATCCTTCTACTTCGCATTGATTTGAAACTAAATCATGTGTTTCGCTTGGATTTGAAGCTAACTCGTTTGTTTCGCCTGCATTTGAAGCTATTTCATTTATATCAAAACTATTTGAAGGTAAATCATTTGTTTCGAATAGATTTTAAGCTAAGACTTCTACTTCGCATTGATTTGAAACTAAATCATGTGTTTCGCTTGGATTTGAAGCTAACTCGTTTGTTTCGCATGCTGTTGAAGCTATATCATTTATATTGCAAGTATTTGAAGCTAAATCATTTGTGTCGCATGGAATTGAAGCTATCTCGTTTGTTTCGCATGCAGTTGAAGCTAGGTCATGTATTTCACAAGTATTTGAAGCTAAATCATTCGTTTTGTATGGGGATGACCCTAAGTCTTCTACTTCGCATTGATGTGATCCTAAATCATGTGTTTCGCATGCATCTGAAGATAACTCGTTTCTTTCGCCTGCATTTGAAGCTATATCATGTATATCACAAGTATTGGAAGCTAAATCATTTGTGTCGCATGGATTTGAAGCTAATCCTTCTACTTCGTATTGATTTGAAACTAAATCATGTGTTTCGCTTGGATTTGAAGCTAATTCGTTTGTTTCGCCTGCATTTGATGCTATATCACTTATATCGCAAGTATCTGAAGCTAAATCTTTTGTTTCCCATGGATTTGAAACTTCGACATCAAGTTCGCATTGATTTGGAACTAAATCATGAAATGGCATGGATTAAAAGCTAACTCGTTTGTTTCGTCTGCTTTCGAAGCTATATCATTTATATCGCAAGTATTTGAAGCTAAATCATTTGTGTCGCATGGATTTGAAGCTAAACCATCTACATAGTATTGATTTGATGTTAAATCATGTATTACGCTTGGATTTGAAGCTAACTCGTTTGTTTCGTCTGCATTTGAAGCTATGTGACTGATATCGCAAGTATCTGAGGCTAAATTACTTGTGTCGCATGGATTTGATGCTAAACCCTCTACATCGCATTGATTTGCAGCTAAATCATGTGTTTCGCATGGATTTGAAGCTATACCTTCTATATCGCATTGATTTGAAGCTTTATCATGTGTTTTGCATGGATTTGAACCTAAATCAAGTGTATCGCATGGATTTGGAGCTAACTTGTTTGTTTCGCCTGCATTTGAATCTATATCATGCATATCACAAGTATTTGAGACTAAACCATTTGATTCGCATGGATTTGAACCTAAGCCTTCTACTTTGCATTGAATTGAAGCTAACTCGTGTGGAAGGCTTGGATTTGAAGCCAACACGTTTGTTTCGCATGGAGTTGAAACTAAATCATGTATATCACAAGTATTTGAAGCTAAACCTTTTGTTCCGCATGGATTTGAAGCTAAGCCTTCTACTTCGCATTGATTTGGTGCTAAATCATGTGTTTCGTATTGATTTGATGCTAACTCGTTTGTTTCGCATGCAGTTGAAGCTAAATCATGTATATCACAAATGATTGTAGGTAAACCATTTGTTTCGCATGGGTTTGAAGCTAAGCCTTTTACTTCGCATTGATTTGAATTTAAATCATGTGTTTCCCTTGGATTTGAAGGTAACTCGTTTGTTTCGCATGCATTTGAAGCTGTGTCCCTTATATTTGCAAGTATTTGAAGCTAAATCATTCGTTTTGTATGGGGATGAAACTAAGTCTTCTCTTATTCGCATTGATTTGTACCTAAATCATGTGTTTCGCATGCATCTGAAGATAACTCGTTTCTTTCGCCTGCATTTGAAGCTATTTCATTTATATCACAACTATTTAAGGTAAATCATTTGTTTCGAATGGATTTGAAGCTAATCCTACAACTTCGCATTGATTTGAAGTTAAATCATGTGTTTCGCATGGATTGGAAGCTAACTCGTTTGTTTGGCCTCCATTTGAATCTATATCACTTATATTCGCAAGTATTTGAAGCTATATCATCCGTTTCGCTTGGACTTGAAGCTAGAGCCTGTTACTTCGCATTTATTTGAAGCAAAATCATGTGTTCCGAATGGATTTCTAGCTAACTCGTTTGTTTCGCATGAATTTGAAGCTAAATCATGTGTTTCGCATGAATTTAAACCTAAATCACGTGTTTCGCCTGCATTTGAAGCTATATCAAATATATCGCAAGTATTTGAAGCTAAGTCATTTGTGTCGCATGGCTTTGTAGCTAAGACTTCTACTTCGCATTGATTTGAAGCTAAATCATGTGTTTCGCATGAATTTGAAGCTAACGCGATTGTTTCGCATGCAGTTGAAGCTAAATCACGTTTACCAAAAGTATCTGAAGGTAAACCATTTGTTTCGCAAGATTATGAAGCTAAACCATGTGTTTCGCATGAATTTGAAGTTAAATCATGTTTTTCGCATAGATTTGAAGCTAACTCGTTTATGTCGCTTGCATTTGGAGCTATATCATTTATATCGCAAGTTTTTTATGCGAAATCATTCGTTTCGCACGGATTTTGAAGCCAAACTTTCTACATCGCGTTTATTTGAAGCTAAAACATGTGTTTCGCTTGGATTTGAAGCTAAATCAAGTGTTTCGCATGGATTTGAAGCTAACTCGTTTGTTTCTCCTGCATTTGATGATATATCACTTATACCGCAAGTATTTGAAGTTAAATCATTTGTGTCGCATGGATTTGAAGCTAAGCCTTCTACTTCGCATTGATTTGAAACTAAATCATGTGTTTCGCTTGGATTTGAAGCTAACTCGTTTGTTTCGCCTGCATTTGAAGCTATTTCATTTATATCAAAACTATTTGAAGGTAAATCATTTGTTTCGAATAGATTTTAAGCTAAGACTTCTACTTCGCATTGATTTGAAACTAAATCATGTGTTTCGCTTGGATTTGAAGCTAACTCGTTTGTTTCGCATGCTGTTGAAGCTATATCATTTATATTGCAAGTATTTGAAGCTAAATCATTTGTGTCGCATGGAATTGAAGCTATCTCGTTTGTTTCGCATGCAGTTGAAGCTAGGTCATGTATTTCACAAGTATTTGAAGCTAAATCATTCGTTTTGTATGGGGATGACCCTAAGTCTTCTACTTCGCATTGATGTGAACCTAAATCATGTGTTTCGCATGCATCTGAAGATAACTCGTTTCTTTCGCCTGCATTTGAAGCTATATCATGTATATCACAAGTATTGGAAGCTAAATCATTTGTGTCGCATGGATTTGAAGCTAATCCTTCTACTTCGTATTGATTTGAAACTAAATCATGTGTTTCGCTTGGATTTGAAGCTAATTCGTTTGTTTCGCCTGCATTTGATGCTATATCACTTATATCGCAAGTATCTGAAGCTAAATCTTTTGTTTCCCATGGATTTGAAACTTCGACATCAAGTTCGCATTGATTTGGAACTAAATCATGAAATGGCATGGATTAAAAGCTAACTCGTTTGTTTCGTCTGCTTTCGAAGCTATATCATTTATATCGCAAGTATTTGAAGCTAAATCATTTGTGTCGCATGGATTTGAAGCTAAACCATCTACATAGTATTGATTTGATGTTAAATCATGTATTACGCTTGGATTTGAAGCTAACTCGTTTGTTTCGTCTGCATTTGAAGCTATGTGACTGATATCGCAAGTATCTGAGGCTAAATTACTTGTCTCGCATGGATTTGATGCTAATCCTTCTACTTCGCATTGATTTGAAACTAAATCATGTGTTTCGCTTGGATTTGAAGCTAACTCGTTTGTTTCGCCTGCATTTGAAGCTATTTCATTTATATCAAAACTATTTGAAGGTAAATCATTTGTTTCGAATAGATTTTAAGCTAAGACTTCTACTTCGCATTGATTTGAAACTAAATCATGTGTTTCGCTTGGATTTGAAGCTAACTCGTTTGTTTCGCATGCTGTTGAAGCTATATCATTTATATTGCAAGTATTTGAAGCTAAATCATTTGTGTCGCATGGAATTGAAGCTATCTCGTTTGTTTCGCATGCAGTTGAAGCTAGGTCATGTATTTCACAAGTATTTGAAGCTAAATCATTCGTTTTGTATGGGGATGACCCTAAGTCTTCTACTTCGCATTGATGTGATCCTAAATCATGTGTTTCGCATGCATCTGAAGATAACTCGTTTCTTTCGCCTGCATTTGAAGCTATATCATGTATATCACAAGTATTGGAAGCTAAATCATTTGTGTCGCATGGATTTGAAGCTAATCCTTCTACTTCGTATTGATTTGAAACTAAATCATGTGTTTCGCTTGGATTTGAAGCTAATTCGTTTGTTTCGCCTGCATTTGATGCTATATCACTTATATCGCAAGTATCTGAAGCTAAATCTTTTGTTTCCCATGGATTTGAAACTTCGACATCAAGTTCGCATTGATTTGGAACTAAATCATGAAATGGCATGGATTAAAACTAACTCGTTTGTTTCGTCTGCTTTCGAAGCTATATCATTTATATCGCAAGTATTTGAAGCTAAATCATTTGTGTCGCATGGATTTGAAGCTAAACCATCTACATAGTATTGATTTGATGTTAAATCATGTATTACGCTTGGATTTGAAGCTAACTCGTTTGTTTCGTCTGCATTTGAAGCTATGTGACTGATATCGCAAGTATCTGAGGCTAAATTACTTGTGTCGCATGGATTTGATGCTAAACCCTCTACATCGCATTGATTTGCAGCTAAATCATGTGTTTCGCATGGATTTGAAGCTATACCTTCTATATCGCATTGATTTGAAGCTTTATCATGTGTTTTGCATGGATTTGAACCTAAATCAAGTGTATCGCATGGATTTGGAGCTAACTTGTTTGTTTCGCCTGCATTTGAATCTATATCATGCATATCACAAGTATTTGAGACTAAACCATTTGATTCGCATGGATTTGAACCTAAGCCTTCTACTTTGCATTGAATTGAAGCTAACTCGTGTGGAAGGCTTGGATTTGAAGCCAACACGTTTGTTTCGCATGGAGTTGAAACTAAATCATGTATATCACAAGTATTTGAAGCTAAACCTTTTGTTCCGCATGGATTTGAAGCTAAGCCTTCTACTTCGCATTGATTTGGTGCTAAATCATGTGTTTCGTATTGATTTGATGCTAACTCGTTTGTTTCGCATGCAGTTGAAGCTAAATCATGTATATCACAAATGATTGTAGGTAAACCATTTGTTTCGCATGGGTTTGAAGCTAAGCCTTTTACTTCGCATTGATTTGAATTTAAATCATGTGTTTCCCTTGGATTTGAAGGTAACTCGTTTGTTTCGCATGCATTTGAAGCTGTGTCCCTTATATTTGCAAGTATTTGAAGCTAAATCATTCGTTTTGTATGGGGATGAAACTAAGTCTTCTCTTATTCGCATTGATTTGTACCTAAATCATGTGTTTCGCATGCATCTGAAGATAACTCGTTTCTTTCGCCTGCATTTGAAGCTATTTCATTTATATCACAACTATTTAAGGTAAATCATTTGTTTCGAATGGATTTGAAGCTAATCCTACAACTTCGCATTGATTTGAAGTTAAATCATGTGTTTCGCATGGATTGGAAGCTAACTCGTTTGTTTGGCCTCCATTTGAATCTATATCACTTATATTCGCAAGTATTTGAAGCTATATCATCCGTTTCGCTTGGACTTGAAGCTAGAGCCTGTTACTTCGCATTTATTTGAAGCAAAATCATGTGTTCCGAATGGATTTCTAGCTAACTCGTTTGTTTCGCATGAATTTGAAGCTAAATCATGTGTTTCGCATGAATTTAAACCTAAATCACGTGTTTCGCATGAATTTGGAGCTAACTCGTTTGTTTCGCACACATTCGAAGTTAAAACCCTTAATCGCAAGAATATTAAGCTATATCGTTTGTCTGCCACGTATTTGAAGCTAAATCTTCTATTGCGCATGAAGTTGAAGCTAAATCATGTTTTTTCGCATGAATTTGAAGCTAAATCAAGTGTTTCGCATGAATTTGAAGCTAAATCATGTATTTCGGATGAATTATGAGCAAAATCATGCGTATTGGAATAGTTTGAAGCTAAATAATACGTTCCGCATGAAGTTCAAGCGAAATCATGTGTTTCGAATTGCGCTTGAAGCTAAATCATACATTTCGCATGAATTGTAAGCGAACTTATGTGTATCGGAATAATTTAAAGCGTAATCATGCGTTCCGCATGAATTTGAAGCTATCTCGCTTGTTCGCATGTAGTTGAAGCTAAATCATGTTTATCACAAGTATCTGAATCTAAACCATTTGTGTCGCAAGAATATGAAGATAAACCATCTGTTTTGCATGAATTTAGAGCTAAATCATGTGTTCCGCATGGATTTGAAGCTATAGCGTTTGTTTCGCCTGCATTTGAAGCTATATCAAATATATCGCAAGTATTTGAAGCTAAGTCATTTGTGTCGCATGGCTTTGTAGCTAAGACTTCTACTTCGCATTGATTTGAAGCTAAATCATGTGTTTCGCATGAATTTGAAGCTAACGCGATTGTTTCGCATGCAGTTGAAGCTAAATCACGTTTACCAAAAGTATCTGAAGCTAAACCATTTGTTTCGCAAGATTATGAAGCTAAACCATGTGTTTCGCATGAATTTGAAGTTAAATCATGTTTTTCGCATAGATTTGAAGCTAACTCGTTTATGTCGCCTGCATTTGGAGCTATATCATTTATATCGCAAGTTTTTTATGCGAAATCATTCGTTTCGCACGGATTTTGAAGCCAAACTTTCTACATCGCGTTTATTTGAAGCTAAAACATGTGTTTCGCTTGGATTTGAAGCTAAATCAAGTGTTTCGCATGGATTTGAAGCTAACTCGTTTGTTTCTCCTGCATTTGATGATATATCACTTATACCGCAAGTATTTGAAGTTAAATCATTTGTGTCGCATGGATTTGAAGCTAAGCCTTCTACTTCGCATTGATTTGAAACTAAATCATGTGTTTCGCTTGGATTTGAAGCTAACTCGTTTGTTTCGCCTGCATTTGAAGCTATTTCATTTATATCAAAACTATTTGAAGGTAAATCATTTGTTTCGAATAGATTTTAAGCTAAGACTTCTACTTCGCATTGATTTGAAACTAAATCATGTGTTTCGCTTGGATTTGAAGCTAACTCGTTTGTTTCGCATGCTGTTGAAGCTATATCATTTATATTGCAAGTATTTGAAGCTAAATCATTTGTGTCGCATGGAATTGAAGCTATCTCGTTTGTTTCGCATGCAGTTGAAGCTAGGTCATGTATTTCACAAGTATTTGAAGCTAAATCATTCGTTTTGTATGGGGATGACCCTAAGTCTTCTACTTCGCATTGATGTGAACCTAAATCATGTGTTTCGCATGCATCTGAAGATAACTCGTTTCTTTCGCCTGCATTTGAAGCTATATCATGTATATCACAAGTATTGGAAGCTAAATCATTTGTGTCGCATGGATTTGAAGCTAATCCTTCTACTTCGTATTGATTTGAAACTAAATCATGTGTTTCGCTTGGATTTGAAGCTAATTCGTTTGTTTCGCCTGCATTTGATGCTATATCACTTATATCGCAAGTATCTGAAGCTAAATCTTTTGTTTCCCATGGATTTGAAACTTCGACATCAAGTTCGCATTGATTTGGAACTAAATCATGAAATGGCATGGATTAAAAGCTAACTCGTTTGTTTCGCCTGCTTTCGAAGCTATATCATTTATATCGCAAGTATTTGAAGCTAAATCATTTGTGTCGCATGGATTTGAAGCTAAACCATCTACATAGTATTGATTTGATGTTAAATCATGTATTACGCTTGGATTTGAAGCTAACTCGTTTGTTTCGTCTGCATTTGAAGCTATGTGACTGATATCGCAAGTATCTGAGGCTAAATTACTTGTGTCGCATGGATTTGATGCTAAACCCTCTACATCGCATTGATTTGCAGCTAAATCATGTGTTTCGCATGGATTTGAAGCTATACCTTCTATATCGCATTGATTTGAAGCTTTATCATGTGTTTTGCATGGATTTGAACCTAAATCAAGTGTATCGCATGGATTTGGAGCTAACTTGTTTGTTTCGCCTGCATTTGAATCTATATCATGCATATCACAAGTATTTGAGACTAAACCATTTGATTCGCATGGATTTGAACCTAAGCCTTCTACTTTGCATTGAATTGAAGCTAACTCGTGTGGAAGGCTTGGATTTGAAGCCAACACGTTTGTTTCGCATGGAGTTGAAACTAAATCATGTATATCACAAGTATTTGAAGCTAAACCTTTTGTTCCGCATGGATTTGAAGCTAAGCCTTCTACTTCGCATTGATTTGGTGCTAAATCATGTGTTTCGTATTGATTTGATGCTAACTCGTTTGTTTCGCATGCAGTTGAAGCTAAATCATGTATATCACAAATGATTGTAGGTAAACCATTTGTTTCGCATGGGTTTGAAGCTAAGCCTTTTACTTCGCATTGATTTGAATTTAAATCATGTGTTTCCCTTGGATTTGAAGGTAACTCGTTTGTTTCGCATGCATTTGAAGCTGTGTCCCTTATATTTGCAAGTATTTGAAGCTAAATCATTCGTTTTGTATGGGGATGAAACTAAGTCTTCTCTTATTCGCATTGATTTGAACCTAAATCATGTGTTTCGCATGCATCTGAAGATAACTCGTTTCTTTCGCCTGCATTTGAAGCTATTTCATTTATATCACAACTATTTAAGGTAAATCATTTGTTTCGAATGGATTTGAAGCTAATCCTACAACTTCGCATTGATTTGAAGTTAAATCATGTTTTTCGCATGGATTGGAAGCTAACTCGTTTGTTTGGCCTCCATTTGAATCTATATCACTTATATTCGCAAGTATTTGAAGCTATATCATCCGTTTCGCTTGGACTTGAAGCTAGAGCCTGTTACTTCGCATTTATTTGAAGCAAAATCATGTGTTCCGAATGGATTTCTAGCTAACTCGTTTGTTTCGCATGAATTTGAAGCTAAATCATGTGTTTCGCATGAATTTAAACCTAAATCACGTATTTCGCATGAATTTGGAGCTAACTCGTTTGTTTCGCACACATTCGAAGTTAAAACCCTTAATCGCAAGAATATTAAGCTATATCGTTTGTCTGCCACGTATTTGAAGCTAAATCTTCTACTGCGCATGAAGTTGAAGCTAAATCATGTTTTTTCGCATGAATTTGAAGCTAAATCAAGTGTTTCGCATGAATTTGAAGCTAAATCATGTATTTCGGATGAATTATGAGCAAAATCATGCGTATTGGAATAGTTTGAAGCTAAATAATGCGTTCCGCATGAAGTTCAAGCGAAATCATGTGTTTCGAATGCGCTTGAAGTTAAATCATACATTTCGCATGAATTGTAAGCGAACTTATGTGTATCGGAATAATTTAAAGCGTAATCATGCGTTCCGCATGAATTTGAAGCTATCTCGCTTGTTCGCATGTAGTTGAAGCTAAATCATGTTTATCACAAGTATCTGAATCTAAACCATTTGTGTCGCAAGAATATGAAGATAAACCATCTGTTTTGCATGAATTTAGAGCTAAATCATGTGTTCCGCATGGATTTGAAGCTAAAGCGTTTGTTTCGCCTGCATTTGAAGCTATATCAAATATATCGCAAGTATTTGAAGCTAAGTCATTTGTGTCGCATGGCTTTGTAGCTAAGACTTCTACTTCGCATTGATTTGAAGCTAAATCATGTGTTTCGCATGAATTTGAAGCTAAGGCGATTGTTTCGCATGCAGTTGAAGCTAAATCACGTTTACCAAAAGTATCTGAAGCTAAACCATTTGTTTCGCAAGATTATGAAGCTAAACCATGTGTTTCGCATGAATTTGAAGTTAAATCATGTTTTTCGCATAGATTTGAAGCTAACTCGTTTATGTCGCTTGCATTTGGAGCTATATCATTTATATCGCAAGTTTTTTATGCGAAATCATTCGTTTCGCACGGATTTTGAAGCCAAACTTTCTTCATCGCGTTTATTTGAAGCTAAATCATGTGTTTCGCTTGGATTTGAAGCTAAATCAAGTGTTTCGCATGGATTTGAAGCTAACTCGTTTGTTTCTCCTGCATTTGATGATATATCACTTATACCGCAAGTATTTGAAGCTAAATCATTTGTGTCGCATGGATTTGAAGCTAAGCCTTCTACTTCGCATTGATTTGAAACTAAATCATGTGTTTCGCTTGGATTTGAAGCTAACTCGTTTGTTTCGCCTGCATTTGAAGCTATTTCATTTATATCAAAACTATTTGAAGGTAAATCATTTGTTTCGAATAGATTTTAAGCTAAGACTTTTACTTCGCATTGATTTGAAACTAAATCATGTGTTTCGCTTGGATTTGAAGCTAACTCGTTTGTTTCGCATGCAGTTGAAGCTATATCATTTATATTGCAAGTATTTGAAGCTAAATCATTTGTGTCGCATGGAATTGAAGCTATCTCGTTTGTTTCGCATGCAGTTGAAGCTAATTCATGTATTTCACAAGTATTTGAAGCTAAATCATTCGTTTTGTATGGGGATGACCCTAAGTCTTCTACTTCGCATTGATGTGAACCTAAATCATGTGTTTCGCATGCATCTGAAGATAACTCGTTTCTTTCGCCTGCATTTGAAGCTATATCATGTATATCACAAGTATTTGAAGCTAAACCTTTTGTTCCGCATGGATTTGAAGCTAAGCCTTCTACTTCGCATTGATTTGGTGCTAAATCATGTGTTTCGTATTGATTTGATGCTAACTCGTTTGTTTCGCATGCAGTTGAAGCTAAATCATGTATATCACAAATGATTGTAGGTAAACCATTTGTTTCGCGTGGGTTTGAAGCTAAGCCTTTTACTTCGCATTGATTTGAATTTAAATCATGTGTTTCCCTTGGATTTGAAGGTAACTCGTTTGTTTCGCATGCATTTGAAGCTATTTCATTTATATCAAAACTATTTGAAGGTAAATCATTTGTTTCGAATAGATTTTAAGCTAAGACTTCTACTTCGCATTGATTTGAAGCTAAATCAAGTGTTTCGCATGGATTTGAAGCTAACTCGTTTGTTTCTCCTGCATTTGATGATATATCACTTATACCGCAAGAATTTGAAGCTAAATCATTTGTGTCGCATGGATTTGAAGCTAAGCCTTCTACTTCGCATTGATTTGAAACTAAATCATGTGTTTCGCTTGGATTTGAAGCTAACTCGTTTGTTTCGCCTGCATTTGAAGCTATTTCATTTATATCAAAACTATTTGAAGGTAAATCATTTGTTTCGAATAGATTTTAAGCTAAGACTTCTACTTCGCATTGATTTGAAACTAAATCATGTGTTTCGCTTGGATTTGAAGCTAACTCGTTTGTTTCGCATGCAGTTGAAGCTATATCATTTATATTGCAAGTATTTGAAGCTAAATCATTTGTGTCGCATGGAATTGAAGCTATCTCGTTTGTTTCGCTTGCATTTGAAGCTAAATCAATTATATCGCAAGTATTTGAAGCTGAATCATTTGTGTCGCATGGCTTTGAGGATAAGCCTTCTACTTCGCATTAATTTGAAGGTAAATCATGTGTTTCGCTTGGATTTGAAGCTAAGCCTTCTACTTCGCTTTGATTTGGAACTAAATCATGTGTTTCGCTTGGATTTGAAGCTAACTCGTTTGTTTCGCATGCATTTGAAGCTATATCAATTGTATCGCAAGTATTTGAAGCTAAACCATTTGTGTCGCATGGCTTTGAAGCTAAGCCTCCTACTTCGCATTGATTTGAAGCTAAATCATGTGTTTCGCACAGATTTGAAGCTAACTCGTTTATTTCGCCTGCATTTGATGCTATATCAATTATATCGCAAGTATTTGAAGCTAAATCATTTGTGTTGCATGGCTTTGAGAATAAGCCTTCTACTTCGCATTAATTTGAAGGAAAATCATGTGTTCCGCTTGGATTTGAAGCTAAACCTTCTACTTCGCATTGATTTGGAACTAAATCATGTGTTTCGCTTGGATTTGAAGCTAACTCGTTTGTTTCGCATGCATTTCAAGCTATATCAATTGTATCGCAAGCATTTGAAGCTAAATCATTTGTGTCGCATGGCTTTGAGGATAAGCCTTCTACTTCGCATTAATTTGAAGGTAAATCACGTGCTTCGCTTGGATTTGAAGCTAACTCGTTTGTTTCGCCCGCATTTGAAGCTATATCATTTATATCGCAAGTATGTGAAACTAAACCATTTGTTTCGCATGGATTTGAAGCTAAGCCTTCTGCTTCGCATTGATTTGAAACTAAATCATGTGTTTCGCATGGATTTGAAGCTAAGCCTTCTACTTCACATTGATTTGAATCTAAATCATGTGGTTCGCATGGATTTGAAGCTAAATCATGTGTTTCGCACAGATTTGAAGCTAACTCGTTTATTTCGCCTGCATTTGAAGCTATATCAGTTATATCGCAAGTATTTGAAGCTAAATCATTTGTGTCGCATGGCTTTGAGGATAAGCCTCCTACTTCGCATTGATTTGAAACTAAACCATGTGTTTCGCCTGGATTTGAAGCTAACTCGTTTGTTTCGCATGCATTTGAAGCTGTGTCCCTTATATTTGCAAGTATTTGAAGCTAAATCATTCGTTTTGTATGGGGATGAAACTAAGTCTTCCCTTATTCGCATTGATTTGAACCTAAATCATGTGTTTCGCATGCATCTGAAGATAACTCGTTTCTTTCGCCTGCATTTGAAGCTATTTCATTTATATCACAACTATTTAAGGTAAATCATTTGTTTCGAATGGATTTGAAGCTAATCCTACAACTTCGCATTGATTTGAAGTTAAATCATGTTTTTCGCATGGATTGGAAGCTAACTCGTTTGTTTGGCCTCCATTTGAATCTATATCACTTATATTCGCAAGTATTTGAAGCTATATCATCCGTTTCGCTTGGACTTGAAGCTAGAGCCTGTTACTTCGCATTTATTTGAAGCAAAATCATGTGTTCCGAATGGATTTCTAGCTAACTCGTTTGTTTCGCATGAATTTGAAGCTAAATCATGTGTTTCGCATGAATTTAAACCTAAATCACGTGTTTCGCATGAATTTGGAGCTAACTCGTTTGTTTCGCACACATTCGAAGTTAAAACCCTTAATCGCAAGAATATTAAGCTATATCGTTTGTCTGCCACGTATTTGAAGCTAAATCTTCTACTGCCCATGAAGTTGAAGCTAAATCATGTTTTTTCGCATGAATTTGAAGCTAAATCAAGTGTTTCGCATGAATTTGAAGCTAAATCATGTATTTCGGATGAATTATGAGCAAAATCATGCGTATTGGAATAGTTTGAAGCTAAATAATGCGTTCCGCATGAAGTTCAAGCGAAATCATGTGTTTCGAATGCGCTTGAAGCTAAATCATACATTTCGCATGAATTGTAAGCGAACTTATGTGTATCGGAATAATTTAAAGCGTAATCATGCGTTTCGCATGAATTTGAAGCTATCTCGCTTGTTCGCATGTAGTTGAAGCTAAATCATGTTTATCACAAGTATCTGAATCTAAACCATTTGTTTCGCAAGAATATGAATATAAACCATCTGTTTTGCATGAATTTAGAGCTAAATCATGTGTTCCGCATGGATTTGAAGCTAAAGCGTTTGTTTCGCCTGCATTTGAAGCTATATCAAATATATCGCAAGTATTTGAAGCTAAGTCATTTGTGTCGCATGGCTTTGTAGCTAGGACTTCTACTTCGCATTGATTTGAAGCTAAATCATGTGTTTCGCATGAATTTGAAGCTAACACGATTGTTTCGCATGCAGTTGAAGCTTAATCACGTTTACCAAAAGTATCTGAAGCTAAACCATTTGTTTCGCAAGATTATGAAGCTAAACCATGTGTTTCGCATGAATTTGAAGTTAAATCATGTTTTTCGCATAGATTTGAAGCTAACTCGTTTATGTCGCTTGCATTTGGAGCTATATCATTTATATCGCAAGTTTTTTATGCGAATTCATTCGTTTCGCACGGATTTTGAAGCCAAACTTTCTACATCGCGTTTATTTGAAGCTAAATCATGTGTTTCGCTTGGATTTGAAGCTAAATCAAGTGTTTCGCATGGATTTGAAGCTAACTCGTTTGTTTCTCCTGCATTTGATGATATATCACTTATACCGCAAGTATTTGAAGCTAAATCATTTGTGTCGCATGGATTTGAAGCTAAGCCTTCTACTTCGCATTGATTTGAAACTAAATCATGTGTTTCGCTTGGATTTGAAGCTAACTCGTTTGTTTCGCCTGCATTTGAAGCTATTTCATTTATATCAAAACTATTTGAAGGTAAATCATTTGTTTCGAATAGATTTTAAGCTAAGACTTCTACTTCGCATTGATTTGAAACTAAATCATGTGTTTCGCTTGGATTTGAAGCTAACTCGTTTGTTTCGCATGCAGTTGAAGCTATATCATTTATATTGCAAGTATTTGAAGCTAAATCATTTGTGTCGCATGGAATTGAAGCTATCTCGTTTGTTTCGCTTGCATTTGAAGCTAAATCAATTATATCGCAAGTATTTGAAGCTGAATCATTTGTGTCGCATGGCTTTGAGGATAAGCCTTCTACTTCGCATTAATTTGAAGGTAAATCATGTGTTCCGCATGGATTTGAAGCTAAAGCGTTTGTTTCGCCTGCATTTGAAGCTATATCAAATATATCGCAAGTATTTGAAGCTAAGTTATTTGTGTCGCATGGCTTTGTAGCTAAGACTTCTACTTCGCATTGATTGGAAGCTAAATCATGTGTTTCGCATGAATTTGAAGCTAACGTGATTGTTTCGCATGCAGTTGAAGCTAAATCACGTTTACCAAAAGTATCTGAAGCTAAACCATTTGTTTCGCAAGATTATGAAGCTAAACCATGTGTTTCGCATGAATTTGAAGTTAAATCATGTTTTTCGCATAGATTTGAAGCTAACTCGTTTATGTCGCTTGCATTTGGAGCTATATCATTTATATCGCAAGTTTTTTATGCGAAATCATTCGTTTCGCACTGATTTTGAAGCCAAACTTTCTACATCGCGTTTATTTGAAGCTAAATCATGTGTTTCGCTTGGATTTGAAGCTAAATCAAGTGTTTCGCATGGATTTGAAGCTAACTCGTTTGTTTCTCCTGCATTTGATGATATATCACTTATACCGCAAGTATTTGAAGCTAAATCATTTGTGTCGCATGGATTTGAAGCTAAGCCTTCTACTTCGCATTGATTTGAAACTAAATCATGTGTTTCGCTTGGATTTGAAGCTAACTCGTTTGTTTCGCCTGCATTTGAAGCTATTTCATTTATATCAAAACTATTTGAAGGTAAATCATTTGTTTCGAATAGATTTTAAGCTAAGACTTCTACTTCGCATTGATGTGAAACTAAATCATGTGTTTCGCTTGGATTTGAAGCTAACTCGTTTGTTTCGCATGCAGATGAAGCTATATCATTTATATTGCAAGTATTTGAAGCTAAATCATTTGTGTCGCATGGAATTGAAGCTATCTCGTTTGTTTCGCATGCAGTTGAACCTAAGTCATGTATTTCACAAGTATTTGAAGCTAAATCATTCGTTTTGTATGGGGATGACCCTAAGTCTTCTACTTCGCATTGATGTGAACCTAAATCATGTGTTTCGCATGCATCTGAAGATAACTCGTTTCTTTCGCCTGCATTTGAAGCTATATCATGTATATCACAAGTATTGGAAGCTAAATCATTTGTGTCGCATGGATTTGAAGCTAATCCTTCTACTTCGTATTGATTTGAAACTAAATCATGTGTTTCGCTAGGATTTGAAGCTAATTCGTTTGTTTCGCCTGCATTTGATGCTATATCACTTATATCGCAAGTATCTGAAGCTAAATCTTTTGTTTCCCATGGATTTGAAACTTCGACATCAAGTTCGCATTGATTTGGAACTAAATCATGAAATGGCATGGATTAAAAACTAACTCGTTTGTTTCGCCTGCTTTCGAAGCTATATCATTTATATCGCAAGTATTTGAAGATAAATCATTTGTGTCGCATGGATTTGAAGCTAAACCATCTACATAGTATTGATTTGATGTTAAATCATGTATTACGCTTGGATTTGAAGCTAACTCGTTTGTTTCGTCTGCATTTGAAGCTATGTGACTGATATCGCAAGTATCTGAGGCTAAATCACTTGTGTCGCATGGATTTGATGCTAAATCATGTGTTTCGCATGAATTTAAACCTAAATCACGTGTTTCGCATGAATTTGGAGCTAACTCGTTTGTTTCGCACACATTCGAAGTTAAAACCTTTAATCGCAAGAATATTAAGCTATATCGTTTGTCTGCCACGGATTTGAAGCTAAATCTTCTACTGCGCATGAAGTTGAAGCTAAATCATGTTTTTTCGCATGAATTTGAAGCTAAATCAAGTGTTTCGCATGAATTTGAAGCTAAATCATGTATTTCGGATGAATTATGAGCAAAATCATGCGTATTGGAATAGTTTGAAGCTAAATAATGCGTTCCGCATGAAGTTCAAGCGAAATCATTTGTTTCGAATGCGCTTGAAGCTAAATCATACATTTCGCATGAATTGTAAGCGAACTTATGTGTATCGGAATAATTTAAAGCGTAATCATGCGTTCCGCATGAATTTGAAGCTATCTCGCTTGTTCGCATGTAGTTGAAGCTAAATCATGTTTATCACAAGTATCTGAATCTAAACCATTTGTTTCGCAAGAATATGAAGATAAACCATCTGTTTTGCATGAATTTAGAGCTAAATCATGTGTTCCGCATGGATTTGAAGCTAAAGCGTTTGTTTCGCCTGCATTTGAAGCTATATCAAATATATCGCAAGTATTTGAAGCTAAGTCATTTGTGTCGCATGGCTTTGTAGCTAAGACTTCTACTTCGCATTGATTTGAAGCTAAATCATGTGTTTCGCATGAATTTGAAGCTAACGCGATTGTTTCGCATGCAGTTGAAGCTAAATCACGTTTACCAAAAGTATCTGAAGCTAAACCATTTGTTTCGCAAGATTATGAAGCTAAACCATGTGTTTCGCATGAATTTGAAGTTAAATCATGTTTTTCGCATAGATTTGAAGCTAACTCGTTTATGTCGCCTGCATTTGGAGCTATATCATTTATATCGCAAGTTTTTTATGCGAAATCATTCCTTTCGCACGGATTTTGAAGACAAACTTTCTACATCGCGTTTATTTGATGCTAAATCATGTGTTTCGCTTGGATTTGAAGCTAAATCAAGTGTTTCGCATGGATTTGAAGCTAACTCGTTTGTTTCTCCTGCATTTGATGATATATCACTTATACCGCAAGTATTTGAAGCTAAATCATTTGTGTCGCATGGATTTGAAGCTAAGCCTTCTACTTCGCATTGATTTGAAACTAAATCATGTGTTTCGCTTGGATTTGAAGCTAACTCGTTTGTTTCGCCTGCATTTGAAGCTATTTCATTTATATCAAAACTATTTGAAGGTAAATCATTTGTTTCGAATAGATTTTAAGCTAAGACTTCTACTTCGCATTGATTTGAAACTAAATCATGTGTTTCGCTTGGATTTGAAGCTAACTCGTTTGTTTCGCATGCAGTTGAAGCTATATCATTTATATTGCAAGTATTTGAAGCTAAATCATTTGTGTCGCATGGAATTGAAGCTATCTCGTTTGTTTCGCTTGCATTTGAAGCTAAATCAATTATATCGCATGGATTTGAAGCTAAAGCGTTTGTTTCGCCTGCATTTGAAGCTATATCAAATATATCGCAAGTATTTGAAGCTAAGTCATTTGTGTCGCATGGCTTTGTAGCTAAGACTTCTACTTCGCATTGATTGGAAGCTAAATCATGTGTTTCGCATGAATTTGAAGCTAACGCGATTGTTTCGCATGCAGTTGAAGCTAAATCACGTTTACCAAAAGTATCTGAAGCTAAACCATTTGTTTCGCAAGATTATGAAGCTAAACCATGTGTTCCGCATGAATTTGAAGTTAAATCATGTTTTTCGCATAGATTTGAAGCTAACTCGTTTATGTCGCCTGCATTTGGAGCTATATCATTTATATCGCAAGTTTTTTATGCGAAATCATTCGTTTCGCACGGATTTTGAAGCCAAACTTTCTACATCGCGTTTATTTGAAGCTAAATCATGTGTTTCGCTTGGATTTGAAGCTAAATCAAGTGTTTCGCATGGATTTGAAGCTAACTCGTTTGTTTCTCCTGCATTTGATGATATATCACTTATACCGCAAGTATTTGAAGCTAAATCATTTGTGTCGCATGGATTTGAAGCTAAGCCTTCTACTTCGCATTGATTTGAAACTAAATCATGTGTTTCGCTTGGATTTGAAGCTAACTCGTTTGTTTCGCCTGCATTTGAAGCTATTTCATTTATATCAAAACTATTTGAAGGTAAATCATTTGTTTCGAATAGATTTTAAGCTAAGACTTCTACTTCGCATTGATTTGAAACTAAATCATGTGTTTCGCTTGGATTTGAAGCTAACTCGTTTGTTTCGCATGCAGTTGAAGCTATATCATTTATATTGCAAGTATTTGAAGCTAAATCATTTGTGTCGCATGGAATTGAAGCTATCTCGTTTGTTTCGCATGCAGTTGAACCTAAGTCATGTATTTCACAAGTATTTGAAGCTATTTCATTCGTTTTGTATGGGGATGACCCTAAGTCTTCTACTTCGCATTGATGTGAACCTAAATCATGTGTTTCGCATGCATCTGAAGATAACTCGTTTCTTTCGCCTGCATTTGAAGCTATATCATGTATATCACAAGTATTGGAAGCTAAATCATTTGTGTCGCATGGATTTGAAGCTAATCCTTCTACTTCGTATTGATTTGAAACTAAATCATGTGTTTCGCTAGGATTTGAAGCTAATTCGTTTGTTTCGCCTGCATTTGATGCTATATCACTTATGTCGCAAGTATCTGAAGCTAAATCTTTTGTTTCCCATGGATTTGAAACTTCGACATCAAGTTCGCATTGATTTGGAACTAAATCATGAAATGGCATGGATTAAAAGCTAACTCGTTTGTTTCGCCTGCTTTCGAAGCTATATCATTTATATCGCAAGTATTTGAAGCTAAATCATTTGTGTCGCATGGATTTGAAGCTAAACCATCTACATAGTATTGATTTGATGTTAAATCATGTATTACGCTTGGATTTGAAGCTAACTCGTTTGTTTCGTCTGCATTTGAAGCTATGTGACTGATATCGCAAGTATCTGCGGCTAAATCACTTGTGTCGCATGGATTTGATGCTAAACTCTCTACATCGCATTGATTTGCAGCTAAATCATGTGTTTCGCATGGATTTGAAGCTATACCTTCTATATCGCATTGATTTGAAGCTTTATCATGTGTTTTGCATGGATTTGAACCTAAATCAAGTGTATCGCATGGATTTGGAGCTAACTTGTTTGTTTCGCCTGCATTTGAATCTATATCATGCATATCACAAGTATTTGAGACTAAACCATTTGATTCGCATGGATTTGAACCTAAGCCTTCTACTTTGCATTGAATTGAAGCTAACTCGTGTGGATCGCTTGGATTTGAAGCCAACACGTTTGTTTCGCATGGAGTTGAAACTAAATCATGTATATCACAAGTATTTGAAGCTAAACCTTTTGTTCCGCATGGATTTGAAGCTAAGCCTTCTACTTCGCATTGATTTGGTGCTAAATCATGTGTTTCGTATTGATTTGATGCTAACTCGTTTGTTTCGCATGCAGTTGGAGCTACATCATGTATATCACAAATGATTGTAGGTAAACCATTTGTTTCGCATGGGTTTGAAGCTAAGCCTTTTACTTCGCATTGATTTGAATTTAAATCATGTGTTTCCCTTGGATTTGAAGGTAACTCGTTTGTTTCGCATGCATTTGAAGCTGTGTCCCTTATATTTGCAAGTATTTGAAGCTAAATCATTCGTTTTGTATGGGGATGAAACTAAGTCTTCTCTTATTCGCATTGATTTGAACCTAAATCATGTGTTTCGCATGCATCTGAAGATAACTCGTTTCTTTCGCCTGCATTTGAAGCTATTTCATTTATATCACAACTATTTAAGGTAAATCATTTGTTTCGAATGGATTTGAAGCTAATCCTACAACTTCGCATTGATTTGAAGTTAAATCATGTGTTTCGCATGGATTGGAAGCTAACTCGTTTGTTTGGCCTCCATTTGAATCTATATCACTTATATTCGCAAGTATTTGAAGCTAAATCATCCGTTTCGCTTGGACTTGAAGCTAGAGCCTGTTACTTCGCATTTATTTGAAGCAAAATCATGTGTTCCGAATGGATTTCTAGCTAACTCGTTTGTTTCGCATGTATTTGAAGCTAAATCATGTGTTTCGCATGAATTTAAACCTAAATCACGTGTTTCGCATGAATTTGGAGCTAACTCGTTTGTTTCGCACACATTCGAAGTTAAAACCTTTAATCGCAAGAATATTAAGCTATATCGTTTGTCTGCCACGGATTTGAAGCTAAATCTTCTACTGCGCATGAAGTTGAAGCTAAATCATGTTTTTTCGCATGAATTTGAAGCTAAATCAAGTGTTTCGCATGAATTTGGAGCTAAATCATGTATTTCGGATGAATTATGAGCAAAATCATGCGTATTGGAATAGTTTGAAGCTAAATAATGCGTTCCGCATGAAGTTCAAGCGAAATCATTTGTTTCGAATGCGCTTGAAGCTAAATCATACATTTCGCATGAATTGTAAGCGAACTTATGTGTATCGGAATAATTTAAAGCGTAATCATGCGTTCCGCATGAATTTGAAGCTATCTCGCTTGTTCGCATGTAGTTGAAGCTAAATCATGTTTATCACAAGTATCTGAATCTAAACCATTTGTTTCGCAAGAATATGAAGATAAACCATCTGTTTTGCATGAATTTAGAGCTAAATCATGTGTTTTGCTTGGATTTGAATCTAACTCGTTTGTTTCGCTTGCATTTGAAGCTAAATCAATTATATCGCAAGTTTTTGAAGCTGAATCATTTGTGTCGCATGGCTTTGAGGATAAGCCTTCTACTTCGCATTAATTTGAAGGTAACTCATGTGTTTCGCTTGGATTTGAAGCTAAGCCTTCTACTTCGCATTGATTTGGAACTAAATCATGTGTTTCGCTTGGATTTGAATCTAACTCGTTTGTTTCGCATGCATTTGAAGATATATCAATTGTATCGGAAGTATTTGAAGCTAAACCATTTGTGTCGCATGGCTTTGAAGGTAAGCCTCCTACTTCGCATTGATTTGAAGCTAAATCATGTGTTTCGCACAGATTTGAAGCTAACTCGTTTGTTTCGCCTGCATTTGATGCTATATCAATTATATCGCAAGTATTTGAAGATAAATCATTTGTGTCGCATGGCTTTGAGAATAAGCCTTCTACTTCGCATTAATTTGAAGGAAAATCATGTGTTTCGCTTGGATTTGAAGCTAAACCTTCTACTTCGCAATGATTTGGTACTAAATCATGTGTTTCGCTTGGATTTGAAGCTAACTCGTTTGTTTCGCATGCATTTGAAGCTATATCAATTGTATCGCAAGTATTTGAAGCTAAATCATTTGTGTCGCATGGCTTTGAGGATAAGCCTTCTACTTCGCATTAATTTGAAGTTAAATCACGTGCTTCGCTTGGATTTGAAGCTAACTCGTTTGTTTCGCCTGCATTTGAAGCTATATCATTTATATCGCAAGTATGTGAAACTAAATCATTTGTTTCGCATGGATTTGAAGCTAAGCCTTCTGCTTCGCATTGATTTGAAACTAAATCATGTGTTTCGCATGGATTTGAAGCTAAGCCTTCTACTTCACATTGATTTGAAACTAAATCATGTGGTTCGCATGGATTTGAAGCTAAATCATGTGTTTCGCACAGATTTGAAGCTAACTCGTTTATTTCGCCTGCATTTGAAGCTATATCAGTTATATCGCAAGTATTTGAAGCTAAATCATTTGCGTCGCATGGCTTTGAGGATAAGCCTCCTACTTCGCATTGATTTGAAACTAAACCATGTGTTTCGCTTGGATTTGAGGCTAACTCGTTTGTTTCGCCTGCATTTGAAGCTATTTCATTTATATCAAAACTATTTGAAGGTAAATCATTTGTTTCGAATAGATTTTAAGCTAAGACTTCTACTTCGCATTGATTTGAAACTAAATCATGTGTTTCGCTTGGATTTGAAGCTAACTCGTTTGTTTCGCATGCAGTTGAAGCTATATCATTTATATTGCAAGTATTTGAAGCTAAATCATTTGTGTCGCATGGAATTGAAGCTATCTCGTTTGTTTCGCTTGCATTTGAAGCTAAATCAATTATATCGCAAGTATTTGAAGCTGAATCATTTGTGTCGCATGGCTTTGAGGATAAGCCTTCTACTTCGCATTAATTTGAAGGTAAATCATGTGTTTCGCTTGGATTTGAAGCTAAGCCTTCTACTTCGCATTGTTTTGGAACTAAATCATGTGTTTCGCTTGGATTTGAAGCTAACTCGTTTGTTTCGCATGCATTTGAAGCTATTTCATTTATATCAAAACTATTTGAAGGTAAATCATTTGTTTCGAATAGATTTTAAGCTAAGACTTCTACTTCGCATTGATTTGAAACTAAATCATGTGTTTCGCATGGATTTGAAGCCAACTCGTTTGTTTCGCATGCAGTTGAAGCTATATCATTTATATTGCAAGTATTTGAAGCTAAATCATTTGTGTCGCATGGAATTGAAGCTATCTCGTTTGTTTCGCATGCAGTTGAAGCTAAGTCATGTATTTCACAAGTATTTGAAGCTAAATCATTCGTTTTGTATGGGGATGACCCTAAGTCTTCTACTTCGCATTGATGTGAACCTAAATCATGTGTTTCGCATGCATCTGAAGATAACTCGTTTCTTTCGCCTGCATTTGAAGCTATAACATGTATATCACAAGTATTGGAAGCTAAATCATTTGTGTCGCATGGATTTGAAGCTAATCCTTCTACTTCGTATTGATTTGAAACTATATCATGTGTTTCGCGTGGATTTGAACCTAAATCACGTGTTTCGCATGAATTTGGAGCTAACTCGTTTGTTTCGCACACATTCGAAGTTAAAACCTTTAATCGCAAGAATATTAAGCTATATCGTTTGTCTGCCACGGATTTGAAGCTAAATCTTCTACTGCGCATGAAGTTGAAGCTAAATCATGTTTTTTCGCATGAATTTGAAGCTAAATCAAGTGTTTCGCATGAATTTGAAGCTAAATCATGTATTTCGGATGAATTATGAGCAAAATCATGCGTATTGGAATAGGTTGAAGCTAAATAATGCGTTCCGCATGAAGTTCAAGCGAAATCATGTGTTTCGAATGCGCTTGAAGCTAAATCATACATTTCGCATGAATTGTAAGCGAACTTATTTGTATCGGAATAATTTAAAGCGTAATCATGCGTTCCGCATGAATTTGAAGCTATCTCGCTTGTTCGTATGTAGTTGAAGCTAAATCATGTTTATCACAAGTATCTGAATCTAAACCATTTGTTTCGCAAGAATATGAAGATAAACCATCTGTTTTGCATGAATTTAGAGCTAAATCATGTGTTCCGCATGGATTTGAAGCTAAAGCGTTTGTTTCGCCTGCATTTGAAGCTATATCAAATATATCGCAAGTATTTGAAGCTAAGTCATTTGTGTCGCATGGCTTTGTAGCCAAGACTTCTACTTCGCATTGATTTGAAGCTAAATCATGTGTTTCGCATGAATTTGAAGCTAACGCGATTGTTTCGCATGCAGTTGAAGCTAAATCACGTTTACCAAATGTATCTGAAGCTAAACCATTTGTTTCGCAAGATTATGAAGCTAAACCATGTGTTTCGCATGAATTTGAAGTTAAATCATGTTTTTCGCATAGATTTGAAGCTAACTCGTTTATGTCGCCTGCATTTGGAGCTATATCATTTATATCGCAAGTTTTTTATGCGAAATCATTCGTTTCGCACGGATTTTGAAGCCAAACTTTCTACATCGCGTTTATTTGTAGCTAAATCATGTGTTTCGCTTGGATTTGAAGCTAAATCAAGTGTTTCGCATGGATTTGAAGCTAACTCGTTTGTTTCTCCTGCATTTGATGATATATCACTTATACCGCAAGTATTTGAAGCTAAATCATTTGTGTCGCATGGATTTGAAGCTAAGCCTTCTACTTCGCATTGATTTGAAACTAAATCATGTGTTTCGCTTGGATTTGAAGCTAACTCGTTTGTTTCGCCTGCATTTGAAGCTATTTCATTTATATCAAAACTATTTGAAGGTAAATCATTTGTTTCGAATAGAGTTTAAGCTAAGACTTCTACTTCGCATTGATTTGAAACTAAATCATGTGTTTCGCTTGGATTTGAAGCTAACTCGTTTGTTTCGCATGCAGTTGAAGATATATCATTTATATTGCAAGTATTTGAAGCTAAATCATTTGTGTCGCATGGAATTGAAGCTATCTCGTTTGTTTCGCTTGCATTTGAAGCTAAATCAATTATATCGCAAGTATTTGAAGCTGAATCATTTGTGTCGCATGGCTTTGAGGATAAGCCTTCTACTTCGCATTAATTTGAAGGTAAGTCATGTGCTTCGCTTGGATTTGAAGCTAAGCCTTCTACTTCGCATTGATTTGGAACTAAATCATGTGTTTCGCTTGGATTTGAAGCTAACTCGTTTGTTTCGCATGCATTTGAAGCTATTTCATTTATATCAAAACTATTTGAAGGTAAATCATTTGTTTCGAATAGATTTTAAGCTAAGACTTCTACTTCGCATTGATTTGAAACTAAATTATGTGTTTCGCATGGATTTGAAGCCAACTCGTTTGTTTCGCATGCAGTTGAAGCTATATCATTTATATTGCAAGTATTTGAAGCTAAATCATTTGTGTCGCATGGAATTGAAGCTATCTCGTTTGTTTCGCATGCAGTTGAAGCTAAGTCATGTATTTCACAAGTATTTGAAGCTAAATCATTCGTTTTGTATGGGGATGACCCTAAGTCTTCTACTTCGCATTGATGTGAACCTAAATCATGTGTTTCGCATGCATCTGAAGATAACTCGTTTCTTTCGCCTGCATTTGAAGCTATATCATGTATATCACAAGTATTGGAAGCTAAATCATTTGTGTCGCATGGATTTGAAGCTAATCCTTCTACTTCGTATTGATTTGAAACTAAATCATGTGTTTCGCGTGGATTTGAACCTAAATCACGTGTTTCGCATGAATTTGGAGCTAACTCGTTTGTTTCGCACACATTCGAAGTTAAAACCTTTAATCGCAAGAATATTAAGCTATATCGTTTGTCTGCCACGGATTTGAAGCTAAATCTTCTACTGCGCATGAAGTTGAAGCTAAATCATGTTTTTTCGCATGAATTTGAAGCTAAATCAAGTGTTTCGCATGAATTTGAAGCTAAATCATGTATTTCGGATGAATTATGAGCAAAATCATGCGTATTGGAATAGGTTGAAGCTAAATAATGCGTTCCGCATGAAGTTCAAGCGAAATCATGTGTTTCGAATGCGCTTGAAGCTAAATCATACATTTCGCATGAATTGTAAGCGAACTTATTTGTATCGGAATAATTTAAAGCGTAATCATGCGTTCCGCATGAATTTGAAGCTATCTCGCTTGTTCGTATGTAGTTGAAGCTAAATCATGTTTATCACAAGTATCTAAATCTAAACCATTTGTTTCGCAAGAATATGAAGATAAACCATCTGTTTTGCATGAATTTAGAGCTAAATCATGTGTTCCGCATGGATTTGAAGCTAAAGCGTTTGTTTCGCCTGCATTTGAAGCTATATCAAATATATCGCAAGTATTTGAAGCTAAGTCATTTGTGTCGCATGGCTTTGTAGCTAAGACTTCTACTTCGCATTGATTTGAAGCTAAATCATGTGTTTCGCATGAATTTGAAGCTAACGCGATTGTTTCGCATGCAGTTGAAGCTAAATCACGTTTACCAAAAGTATCTGAAGCTAAACCATTTGTTTCGCAAGATTATGAAGCTAAACCATGTGTTTCGCATGAATTTGAAGTTAAATCATGTTTTTCGCATAGATTTGAAGCTAACTCGTTTATGTCGCCTGCATTTGGAGCTATATCATTTATATCGCAAGTTTTTTATGCGAAATCATTCGTTTCGCACGGATTTTGAAGCCAAACTTTCTACATCGCGTTTATTTGTAGCTAAATCATGTGTTTCGCTTGGATTTGAAGCTAAATCAAGTGTTTCGCATGGATTTGAAGCTAACTCGTTTGTTTCTCCTGCATTTGATGATATATCACTTATACCGCAAGTATTTGAAGCTAAATCATTTGTGTCGCATGGATTTGAAGCTAAGCCTTCTACTTCGCATTGATTTGAAACTAAATCATGTGTTTCGCTTGGATTTGAAGCTAACTCGTTTGTTTCGCCTGCATTTGAAGCTATTTCATTTATATCAAAACTATTTGAAGGTAAATCATTTGTTTCGAATAGAGTTTAAGCTAAGACTTCTACTTCGCATTGATTTGAAACTAAATCATGTGTTTCGCTTGGATTTGAAGCTAACTCGTTTGTTTCGCATGCAGTTGAAGCTATATCATTTATATTGCAAGTATTTGAAGCTAAATCATTTGTGTCGCATGGAATTGAAGCTATCTCGTTTGTTTCGCTTGCATTTGAAGCTAAATCAATTATATCGCAAGTATTTGAAGCTGAATCATTTGTGTCGCATGGCTTTGAGGATAAGCCTTCTACTTCGCATTAATTTGAAGGTAAATCATGTGTTTCGCTTGGATTTGAAGCTAAGCCTTCTACTTCGCATTGATTTGGAACTAAATCATGTGTTTCGCTTGGATTTGAAGCTAACTCGTTTGTTTCGCATGCATTTGAAGCTATTTCATTTATATCAAAACTATTTGAAGGTAAATCATTTGTTTCGAATAGATTTTAAGCTAAGACTTCTACTTCGCATTGATTTGAAACTAAATTATGTGTTTCGCATGGATTTGAAGCCAACTCGTTTGTTTCGCATGCAGTTGAAGCTATATCATTTATATTGCAAGTATTTGAAGCTAAATCATATGTGTCGCATGGAATTGAAGCTATCTCGTTTGTTTCGCATGCAGTTGAAGCTAAGTCATGTATTTCACAAGTATTTGAAGCTAAATCATTCGTTTTGTATGGGGATGACCCTAAGTCTTCTACTTCGCATTGATGTGAACCTAAATCATGTGTTTCGCATGCATCTGAAGATAACTCGTTTCTTTCGCCTGCATTTGAAGCTATATCATGTATATCACAAGTATTGGAAGCTAAATCATTTGTGTCGCATGGATTTGAAGCTAATCCTTCTACTTCGTATTGATTTGAAACTAAATCATGTGTTTCGCGTGGATTTGAACCTAAATCACGTGTTTCGCATGAATTTGGAGCTAACTCGTTTGTTTCGCACACATTCGAAGTTAAAACCTTTAATCGCAAGAATATTAAGCTATATCGTTTGTCTGCCACGGATTTGAAGCTAAATCTTCTACTGCGCATGAAGGTGAAGCTAAATCATGTTTTTTCGCATGAATTTGAAGCTAAATCAAGTGTTTCGCATGAATTTGAAGCTAAATCATGTATTTCGGATGAATTATGAGCAAAATCATGCGTATTGGAATAGGTTGAAGCTAAATAATGCGTTCCGCATGAAGTTCAAGCGAAATCATGTGTTTCGAATGCGCTTGAAGCTAAATCATACATTTCGCATGAATTGTAAGCGAACTTATTTGTATCGGAATAATTTAAAGCGTAATCATGCGTTCCGCATGAATTTGAAGCTATCTCGCTTGTTCGTATGTAGTTGAAGCTAAATCATGTTTATCACAAGTATCTGAATCTAAACCATTTGTTTCGCAAGAATATGAAGATAAACCATCTGTTTTGCATGAATTTAGAGCTAAATCATGTGTTCCGCATGGATTTGAAGCTAAAGCGTTTGTTTCGCCTGCATTTGAAGCTATATCAAATATATCGCAAGTATTTGAAGCTAAGTCATTTGTGTCGCATGGCTTTGTAGCTAAGACTTCTACTTCGCATTGATTTGAAGCTAAATCATGTGTTTCGCATGAATTTGAAGCTAACGCGATTGTTTCGCATGCAGTTGAAGCTAAATCACGTTTACCAAAAGTATCTGAAGCTAAACCATTTGTTTCGCAAGATTATGAAGCTAAACCATGTGTTTCGCATGAATTTGAAGTTAAATCATGTTTTTCGCATAGATTTGAAGCTAACTCGTTTATGTCGCCTGCATTTGGAGCTATATCATTTATATCGCAAGTTTTTTATGCGAAATCATTCGTTTCGCACGGATTTTGAAGCCAAACTTTCTACATCGCGTTTATTTGAAGCTAAATCATGTGTTTCGCTTGGATTTGAAGCTAAATCAAGTGTTTCGCATGGATTTGAAGCTAACTCGTTTGTTTCTCCTGCATTTGATGATATATCACTTATACCGCAAGTATTTGAAGCTAAATCATTTGTGTCGCATGGATTTGAAGCTAAGCCTTCTACTTCGCATTGATTTGAAACTAAATCATGTGTTTCGCTTGGATTTGAAGCTAACTCGTTTGTTTCGCCTGCATTTGAAGCTATTTCATTTATATCAAAACTATTTGAAGGTAAATCATTTGTTTCGAATAGATTTTAAGCTAAGACTTCTACTTCGCATTGATTTGAAACTAAATCACGTGCTTCGCTTGGATTTGAAGCTAACTCGTTTGTTTCGCCTGCATTTGAAGCTATATCATTTATACCGCAAGTATGTAAAACTAAATCAATTGTTTCGCATGGATTTGAAGCTAAGCCTTCTGCTTCGCATTGATTTGAAACTAAATCATGTGTTTCGCATGGATTTGAAGCTAAGCCTTCTACTTCACATTGATTTGAAACTAAATCATGTGGTTCGCATGGATTTGAAGCTAAATCATGTGTTTCGCACAAATTTGAAGCTAACTCGTTTATTTCGCCTGCATTTGAAGCTATATCAGTTATATCGCAAGTATTTGAAGCTAAATCATTTGTGTCGCATGGCTTTGAAGCTAACTCGTTTATTACGCCTGCATTTGAAGCTATATCAGTTATATCGCAAGTATTTGAAGCCAAATCATTTGTGTTGCATGGCTTTGAAGTTAACTCGTTTGTTTCGCCTGCATTGAAGCTATATCACTTCTATCGCAAGTATTTGAAGCTAAATCATTTGTGTCGCATGGCTTTTAGGATAAGCCTCCTACTTCGCATTGATTTGAAACTAAACCATGTGTTTCGCTTGGATTTGAAGCTAACTCGTTTGTTTCGCCTGCATTTGAAGCTATATCATTTATATCGCAAGTATATGAAGCTAAATCATTTGTGTTGCATGGCTTTGAAGCTAACTCGTTTGTTTCGCCTGCATTGAAGCTATATCACTTCTATCGCAAGTATTTGAAGCTAAATCATTTGTGTCGCATGGATTTGAAGCTAAGCCTTCTACTTCGCATTGATTTGGAACTAAATCATGTGTTTCGCTTGGATTTGAATCTAACTCGTTTGTTTCGCCTGCATTTGAAGCTATATCATTTATATGGCAAGTATATGAAGCTAAAACACTTGTTTCGCATGGATTTGAAGCTAAGCCTTCTTCTTCGCATTGATTTGAAACTAAATCATGTGTTTCGCTTGGATTTGAAGCTAACTCGTTTGTTTCGCCTGCATTTGAAGCTATATCAATTATATCGCAAGTATTTGAAACTAAATCATTTGTGTCGCATGGATTTGAAGCTAAGCATTCAACTTCGCATTGATTTGAAACTAAATCATGTGTTTCGCTTGGATTTGAAGCTAACTGTTTTGTTTCGCCTGCATTTGAAGCTGTATCAATTATATCGCATGTATTCGAAGCTAAATCATTTGTGTCGCATGGATTTGAAGCTACGCCTTCTAGTTCGCATTGATTTGAAACTAAATCATGCGTTTCCAATGCATTTGAAGCTAACGCGATTGTTTCGCATGCAGTTGAAGCTAAATCATGTTTTTACAAGTATCTGAAGCTAAACCATCTGTTTCCATAGAATATGAAGTCTGTTTCCAGTATCTGAAGATAAATCGTTTGTTTCGCATGAATTTGAAGCTGACATCAAATGCGCATTGATTTGAAGCTAAATCATGAGTTTCGCCTGGATTAGAAGATAACTCGTTTGTTTTGCCTGCATTTGAAGGTATATCATTTATATCGCAAGGATTTGAAGCTAAATCATTTCTTTCGCATTCATTTGAAGCTATGCCTCCTACTTCGCATTAATTTGAAACTACATCATGTATTTCGCTTGGATTTGAAGCTAACGCGATTGGTTCGCATGCAGTTGAAATTAAATCATGTTTATCACAAGTATCTGAAGCTGAGCCACTTGTTTCGCAAGTATATGAAGCTAAACTATGTGTTTCGCTTGGATTTGAAGCTAAATCATGTGTTCCGCATGGATTTGAATCTAACTCGTTTGTTTTGCCTGCATTTGAAGGTATATCGTTTATATCGCAAGTATTTGAAGCTAAATCATTTGTTTCTCATGTATGTGTAGCTAAGCCTTCTACTTCGCATTGATTTGAAACTAAACCATGTGTTTGGCTGGGATTTGAAGCTAACTCGTCTGTTTCGCCTGCATTTGAAGCTATATCATTTATATCTCAAGTATATGAAGCTAAACCATTTGTTTCGGAAGAATAAGAAGCTAAACCATGTGTTTCGCCTGGATTTGAAGCTAACTCGTTTGTTTCGCCTGCATTTGAAGCTATATCAATTGTATCGCAAGTATTTGAAGCTAAACCATTTGTGTCGCATGGCTTTGAAGCTAAGCCTTCTACTTCGCATTGATATGAAGCTAAATCATGTGTTTCGCACAGATTTGAAGCTAACTCATTTGTTTCGCCTGCATTTGATGCTATATCAATTATATCGCAAGTATTTGAAGCTAAATCATTTGTGTCGCATGGCTTTGAGAATAAGCCTTCTACTTCGCATTAATTTGAATGAAAATCATGTGTTTCGCTTGGATTTGAAGCTAAACCTTCTACTTCGCATTGATTTGGAACTAAATCATGTGTTTCGCTTGGATTTGAAGCTAACTCGTTTGTTTCGCTTGCATTTCAAGCTATATCAATTGTATCGCAAGTATTTGAAGCAAAATCATTTGTGTCGCATTGCTTTGAGGATAAGCCTTCTACTTCGCATTAATTTGAAGGTAAATCACGTGCTTCGCTTGGATTTGAAGCTAACTCGTTTGTTTCGCCTGCATTTGAAGCTATATCATTTATATCGCAAGTATGTGAAACTAAATCATTTGTTTCGCATGGATTTGAAGCTAAGCCTTCTGCTTCGCATTGATTTGAAACTAAATCATGTGTTTCGCATGGATTTGAAGCTAAGCCTTCTACTTCACATTGATTTGAAACTAAATCATGTGGTTCGCATGGATTTGAAGCTGAATCATGTGTTTCGCACAGATTTGAAGCTAACTCGTTTATTTCGCCTGCATTGAAGCTATATCACTTCTATCGCAAGTATTTGAAGCTAAAACATTTGTGTCGCATGGATTTGAAGCTAAGCCTTCTACTTCGCATTGATTTGGAACTAAATCATGTGTTTCGCTTGGATTTGAAGCTAACTCGTTTGTTTCGCATGCATTTGAAGCTATATCATTTATATCGCAAATATATGAGTCTAAACCATTTGTTTCGCAAGAATATGAAGCTAAACCATGTATTTCGCATGAATTTGAAGCTAAATCATGTGTTTCGCACAGATTTGAAGCTAACTCGTTTGTTTCGCCCTTATTTGAAGCAATATCACTTATATCGCAAGTCTGTGAAGCTAAATCATTTGTACCGCATGGAGTTGAAGCTAAGGATTCTACTTCGCATTGATTTGACACTAAATCATGTGTTTCGCTTGGATTTGAAGCTAACTCGTTTGTTTCGCCTGCATTTGATGCTGTATCAATTATATCGCAAGTATTTGAAGCTAAATCATTTGTGTCGCATGGCTTAGAAGCTAACTCGTTTGTTTCGCCTGCATTGAAGCTATATCACTTCTATCGCACGTATTTGAATCTAAATCATTTGTGTCGCACGGATTTGAAGCTAAGCCTTCTACTTCGCATTGATTTGAAACTAAATCATCTGTTTTGCTTGGATTTGAATCTAACTCGTTTGTTTCGCCTGCGTTTGAAGCTTTATCAATTATATCGCAATTATCTGAAGCTAAATAATTTGTTTCTCATGTATGTGAAGCTAAGCCTTCTACTTCGCATTGATTTTAAACTAAACCATGTGTTTCGCTGGGATTTGAAGCTAACTCGTCTGTTTCGCCTGCATTTGAAGCTATATCATTTATATCGCAAGTATATGAAGCTAAACTATTTGTTTCGGAAGAATATGAAGCTAAACCATGTGTTTCGCCTGGATTTGAAGCTAACTCGTTTGTTTCGCCTGCATTTGAAGCTATATCAATTATATTGCAAGTATTTGAATCTGAATCATTTGTGTCGCATGGATATGAAGCTATGCCTACTACTTCGCATTGATTTGTAACTAAAACATGTGTTTCGCATGGATTTGAAGCTAACTCGTTTGTTTGGCCTGCATTTGAGGCCATATCATTTATATCGCAGGTATTTGAAGCTAAATCATTTGTGTCGCATGGATTTGAAGCTATGCCTTCTACTTCGCATCGATTGGAAGCTAAATCATGTGTTTTGCATTGATTTGAAGCTAACTCGTTTGCTTCGCCTGCAGTTGAAGCTAAATCATATACATCACAATTATTTGAAACTAAACCATTTGATTCGTTTAGATTTGAAGCTAAGCCTTCTACTTCGCATTGATTTGAAGTTAAATCATGTGTTTCGCATGGATTTGAAGGTAACTCGTTTGTTTCGCATGCAGTTGCAGCGGAATCATGTATATCACAAGTATTCGAAGCTGAACCATTTGATTCGCTCGGGTTTGAAGCTAAGCGTTCTACTTCGCATTGATTTGAAGCTGAATCACCTGTTTCGCATGGATTTGAAGCTAACTCGTTTTTCTCGCCTGCATTTGAAGCTATATCACTTATATTCGCAAGAATTTGAAGCTAAATCTTTCGTTTCGCATGGATTTGAAGATAAGTCTTCTACTTCGCATTGATTGGAATCTAAATCATGTGTTTTGCATGGATACGAAGCTAACTGGTTTGTTTCTCATGCAGTTGAAGCTAAATGATTTATTTCACAAGTATTTGAAGCTAAACCATTTGTACCGCATAGATTTGAAGCTAAGTGTACTACTTCGCATTGATTTAAAGCAAAATAATCCGTTTCGCATGGATTCGAAGCTAAGCTTTCTACTACGCATTGATTTGAAGCTAAATCCTTTGATTCACATAGATTAGAAGCTAAGCTTCCTACTTCGCATTGATTTGGAGCTAAATCATGTGTTTCGCTTGGATTTGAAGCTAAGCCTTCTACTTCGCATTGATTTGATGCTAAATCATGTGTTTCGCATGGATCTCAAGATAACTCATTTCTTTCGCCTGCATTTGAATCTACTTTATGTATATCACAAGTATTTGAAGGTAAATCATATGTTTCCTATGCATTTGAAGCTTATCCTACTACTTCGCATTGATTTGAAGTTAAATCATGTGCTTCGCATAGACTTGAAGCTAACTCGTTTGTTTCGCCTGCATTTGAAGCTATATCACTTCTATCGCAGGTATCCGAAGCTAACACATAAGTATCGCATCGATTTGAAGCTAAGCCTTCTACTTCGCATTGATTTGAAGCTAAATCGTGTGTTTCTCTTGGATTTGAAGCTAACTCGTTTGTTTCGCCTGCATTTGAAGCTTTATCAACTATATCGCAAGTATTTGAAGCTAAATCATTTGTGTCGCATGTATTTGAAGCTACGCCTTCTACTTCGCATTGATTTGAATCTAGATCATGTGTTCCGCATGGATTTGAAGCTAACTCGTTTGTTTTGCCTACATCTGAAGCTATATCATTTATTTCGCAAGTATGTGAAGCTAAATCATTTGTTTCGCATGGATTTGAAGCAACGCATTCTACTTCGCATTGATTTGAAGCTAGATCATGTGTTCCGCATGGATTTGAAGCCAACTCGTTTGTTTAGCCTACATCTGAAGCTATATCATTTTTTTCGCAAGTATTTGAATCTAAATCTTCCGTTTTGAACCTAAATAATGTGTTTCGCATGGATTTGAAGATAACTCGTTTGTTTTGCCCGCATTTGATGCTATATCACTTACATCGCCAGTATCTGAAGATAAATCATTTGTTTCGCACGAATTTGAAGCTGACATCAAATGCGCATTGATTTAAAGCTAACGCGATTGTTTCGCATGCAGTTGAGGCTAAATCATGTTTATCACAAGTATCTGAAGCTGAACCACTTGATTCGCAAGTATATGAAGCTAAACCATGTGTTTCGCATTGATTTGAAGCTAAATCTTGTGTTCCGCATGGATCTGCATTTGATGTTATATCATTTATATCGCAAGTATTTGAAGCTAAATCATTTGTTTCGCAAGAAATTTAAGCTAAATCATTTGTTTCGCATGGAATTGAAGCTACCTGGTTTGTTTCGCCTGCATTTGAAGCTAGTTCACTTGTATAGCAAGTATTTGAAGAAAAATCATTTGTTTCGCATGTATTTGAAGCTACCTCGTTCGTTTCGCCTGCAGTTGAATCTATATGACTTATATCGCAAGTATTTGAAGCTAAATCATTTGTTCCGCATGGATTTGAAGCTACGCCTTCTACTTCGCATTGATTTGAAGCTAAATCATGTGTCTCGCTTGGTTTTAAAGCTAACTCGTTTGTTTCGCATGCGGTTGAAGCTAAATCATGTTTATCACAAGTATATGAAGCTAAACCATTTGTTTCGCAAGAACATGAAGCTAAACCATGTGTTTCGCTTGGATTTGAAGCTAAATCATGTGTTTCGCATGGATCTGAAGCTAACTCGTTTGTTTTGTCTGCATTTGATGTTATATCATTTATAACGCAAGTATTTGAAGCTAAATCATTTGTTTCGCAAGTATTTGAAGAAATATCAATTGTTTCGCATGGATTTGAAGCTACCTCGTTTGTTTCGCCTGCAGTTGAATCTATATCACTTATATCGCAGGTATTTGATGCTAAATCATTCGTATGACATCGATTTGAAGCTAAGCCTTCTACTTCGCATTGATTTGAAGCTAAATCGTGTGTTTCTCATGGATTTTAAACTAACTCGTCTGTTTCGCATGCAGTTGAAGCTAAATCATGTTTATCACAAGTATCTGAAGCTAATCCACTTGTTTCACAAGTATATGAAGCTAAACCATGTGCTTCGCATTGATTTGAAGCTAAATCATGTGTTCCGCATGGATTTTAAACTAACTCGTTTTTTCGCCTGCATTTGAAGCTAAATCATGTTTATAACAAGTATCTGAAGCTAAACCACTTGTTTCGCAAGCATATGAAGCTAAACCACGTGTTTCGCATGAATTTGAAGCTAAATCATGTCTTTCGCATAGACTTGAAGCTAACTCGTTTGTTTCGCCTGCATTTGAAGCTATATCACTTCTATCGCAGGTATTTGAAGCTAAATCATTCGTATGGCATCGATTTGAAGCTAAGCCTTCTACATCGCACTGATTTGAAGCTAAATCGTGTGTTTCGCTTGGATTTTAAACTAATTCGTTTGTTTCGCATACAGTTGAAGCTAAATCATGTTTATCACAAATATCTGAAGCTAAACCACTTGTTTCGCAAGTATATGAAGCTAAACCATGTGCTTCGCATTGATTTGAAGCTAAATCATGTGTTTCGCATGGAATTGAAACTACCTGGTTTGTTTCGCCTGCATTTGAAGCTATATCATTTACGTCGCAAGTATTTGAAGCTAAATCACTTGTTTCGCATGGATTTGAAGTTAAGCCATCTATTTCGCATTGATTTGTAACTAAATCATGTGTTTCGCTTGGATTTGAAGCTAACACGTTTGTTTCGCCTGCATTTGAAGCTATATCATTTAATCGCAAGTATGTGAAGCTAAATAATCTGTTTCGCATGAATCTTAAGCTAAATCATGTGTTTCGCTTGGATTTGAAGCTAAGCCTTCTGCTTCGCATTGATTTGAAACTAAATCATGTGTTTCGCATGGATTTGAAGCTAAGCCTTCTACTTCACGTTGATTTGAAACTAAATCATGTGTTTCGCATGGATTTGAAGCTAAGCCTTCTACATCACATTGATTTGAAACTAAATCATGTGGTTCGTATGGATTTGAAGCTAAATCATGTGTTTCGCACAGATTTGAAGCTAACTCGTTTATTTCGCCTGCATTTGAAGCTATATCAGTTATATCGCAAGTATTTGAAGCTAAATCATTTGTGTCGCATGGCTTTGAAGCTAACTCGTTTGTTTCGCCTGCATTTGAAGCTATATCAATTGTATCGCAAGTATTTGAAGCTAAATCATTTGTGACGCATGGCTTTGAGGATAAGCCTTCTACTTCGCATTAATTTGAAGGTAAATCACGTGCTTCGCTTGGATTTGAAGCTAACTCGTTTGTTTCGCCTGCATTTGAAGCTATATCATTTATATCGCAAGTATGTGAAACTAAATCATTTGTTTCGCATGGATTTGAAGCTAAGCCTTCTGCTTCGCATTGATTTGAAACTAAATCATGTGTTTCGCATGGATTTGAAGCTAATCCTTCTACTTCACATTGATTTGAAACTAAATCATGTGGTTCGCATGGATTTGAAGCTAAATCATGTGTTTCGCACAGATTTGAAGCCAACTCGTTTATTTCGCCTGCATTTGAAGCAATATCAGTTATATCGCAAGTATTTGAAGCTAAATCATTTGTGTCGCATGGCTTTGAGGATAAGCCTCCTACTTCGCATTGATTTGAAACTAAACCATGTGTTTCGCTTGGATTTGAAGCTAACTCGTTTGTTTCGCCTGCATTTGAAGCTATATCATTTATATCGCAAGTATGTGAAACTAAATCATTTGTTTCGCATGGATTTGAAGCTAAGCCTTCTGCTTCGCATTGATTTGAAACTAAATCATGTGTTTCGCATGGATTTGAAGCTAAGCCTTCTACTTCACGTTGATTTGAAACTAAATCATGTGGTTCGCATGGATCTGAAGCTAAATCATGAGTTTCGCACAGATTTGAAGCTAACTCGTTTGTTTCGCCTGCAATTGATGCTATATCAATTGTATCGCAAGTATTTGAAGCTAAATCATTTGTGTCGCATGGCTTTGAGAATAAGCCTTCTACTTCGCATTAATTTGAAGGAAAATCATGTGTTTCGCTTGGTTTTGAAGCTAAACCTTCTACTTCGCATTGATTTGGAACTAAATCATGTGTTTCGCTTGGATTTGAAGCTAACTCGTTTGATTCGCATGCATTTGAAGCTATATCAATTGTATCGCAAGTATTTGAAGCTAAATCATTTGTGTCGCATGGCTTTGAGGATAAGCCTTCTACTTCGCATTAATTTGAAGGTAAATCACGTGCTTCGCTTGGATTTGAAGCTAACTCGTTTGTTTCGCCTGCATTTGAAGCTATATCATTTATACCGCAAGTATGTAAAACTAAATCAATTGTTTCGCATGGATTTGAAGCTAAGCCTTCTGCTTCGCATTGATTTGAAACTAAATCATGTGTTTCGCATGGATTTGAAGCTAAGCCTTCTACTTCACATTGATTTGAAACTAAATCATGTGTTTCGCATGGATTTGAAGCTAAGCCTTCTACTTCACATTGATTTGAAACTAAATCATGTGGTTCGCATGGATTTGAAGCTAAATCATTTGTGTCGCATGGCTTTGAGGATAAGCCTTCTACTTCGCATTAATTTGAAGGTAAATCACGTGCTTCGCTTGGATTTGAAGCTAACTCGTTTGTTTCGCCTGCATTTGAAGCTATATCATTTATATCGCAAGTATGTGAAACTAAATCATTTGTTTCGCATGGATTTGAAGCTAAGCCTTCTGCTTCGCATTGATTTGAAACTAAATCATGTGTTTCGCATGGATTTGAAGCTAAGCCTTCTACTTCACATTGATTTGAAACTAAATCATGTGGTTCGCATGGATTTGAATCTAAATCATGTGTTTCGCACAGATTTGAAGCTAACTCGTTTATTTCGCCTGCATTTGAAGCTATATCAGTTATATCGCAAGTATTTGAAGCTAAATCATTTGTGTCGCATGGCTTTGAGGATAAGCCTCCTACTTCGCATTGATTTGAAACTAAACCATGTGTTTCGCTTGGATTTGAAGCTAACTCGTTTGTTTCGCCTGCAATTGATGCTATATCAATTGTATCGCAAGTATTTGAAGCTAAATCATTTGTGTCGCATGGCTTTGAGAATAAGCCTTCTACTTCGCATTAATTTGAAGGAAAATCATGTGTTTCGCTTGGATTTGAAGCTAAACCTTCTACTTCGCATTGATTTGGAACTAAATCATGTGTTTCGCTTGGATTTGAAGCTAACTCGTTTGTTTCGCATGCATTTGAAGCTATAACAATTGTATCGCAAGTATTTGAAGCTAAATCATTTGTGTCGCATGGCTTTGAGGATAAGCCTTCTACTTCGCATTAATTTGAAGGTAAATCACGTGCTTCGCTTGGATTTGAAGCTAACTCGTTTGTTTCGCCTGCATTTGAAGCTATATCATTTATACCGCAAGTATGTAAAACTAAATCAATTGTTTCGCATGGATTTGAAGCTAAGCCTTCTGCTTCGCATTGATTTGAAACTAAATCATGTGTTTCGCATGGATTTGAAGCTAAGCCTTCTACTTCACATTGATTTGAAACTAAATCATGTGGTTCGCATGGATTTGAAGCTAAATCATGTGTTTCGCACAGATTTGAAGCTAACTCGTTTATTTCGCCTGCATTTGAAGCTATATCAGTTATATCGCAAGTATTTGAAGCTAAATCATTTGTGTCGCATGGCTTTGAAGCTAACTCGTTTGTTTCGCCTGCATTGAAGCTATATCACTTCTATCGCAAGTATTTGAATCTAAATCATTTGTGTCGCACGGATTCGAAGCTAAGCCTTCTGCTTCGCATTGATTTGAAACTAAATCATGTGTTTCGCATGGATTTGAAGCTAAGCCTTCTACTTCACATTGATTTGAAACTAAATCATGTGGTTCGCATGGATATGAAGCTAAATCATGTGTTTCGCACAGATTTGAAGCTAACTCGTTTATTTCGCCTGCATTTGAAGCTATATCAGTTATATCGCAAGTATTTGAAGCTAAATCATTTGTGTCGCATGGCTTTGAGGATAAGCCTCCTACTTCGCATTGATTTGAAACTAAACCATGTGTTTCGCTTGGATTTGAAGCTAACTCGTTTGTTTCGCCTGCATTTGAAGCTATATCATTTATATCGCAAGTATGTGAAACTAAATCATTTGTTTCGCATGGATTTGAAGCTAAGCCTTCTGCTTCGCATTGATTTGAAACTAAATCATGTGTTTCGCATGGATTTGAAGCTAAGCCTTCTACATCACATTGATTTGAAACTAAATCATGTGGTTCGCATGGATTTGAAGCTAAATCATGTGTTTCGCACAGATTTGAAGCTAACTCGTTTATTTCGCCTGCATTTGAAGCTATACCAGTTATATCGCAAGTATTTGAAGCTAAATCATTTGTGTCGCATGGCTTTGAAGCTAACTCGTTTGTTTCGCCTGCATTTGAAGCTATATCAATTGTATCGCAAGTATTTGAAGCTAAATCATTTGTGTCGCATGGCTTTGAGGATAAGCCTTCTACTTCGCATTAATTTGAAGGTAAATCACGTGCTTCGCTTGGATTTGAAGCTAACTCGTTTGTTTCGCCTGCATTTGAAGCTATATCATTTATATCGCAAGTATGTGAAACTAAATCATTTGTTTCGCATGGATTTGAAGCTAAGCCTTCTGCTTCGCATTGATTTGAAACTAAATCATTTGTTTCGCATGGATTTGAAGCTAAGCCTTCTGCTTCGCATTGATTTGAAACTAAATCATGTGTTTCGCATAGATTTGAAGCTAAGCCTTCTACTTCACGTTGATTTGAAACTAAATCATGTGGTTCGCATGGATTTGAAGCTAAATCTTGTGTTTCGCACAGATTTGAAGCTAACTCGTTTATTTCGCCTGCATTTGAAGCTATATCAGTTATATCGCAAGTATTTGAAGCTAAATCATTTGTGTCGCATGGCTTTGAGAATAAGCCTTCTACTTCGCATTAATTTGAAGGAAAATCATGTGTTTCGCTTGGATTTGAAGCTAAACCTTCTACTTCGCATTGATTTGGAACTAAATCACGTGCTTCGCTTGGATTTGAAGCTAACTCGTTTGTTTCGCCTGCATTTGAAGCTATATCATTTATACCGCAAGTATGTAAAACTAAATCAATTGTTTCGCATGGATTTGAAGCTAAGCCTTCTGCTTCGCATTGATTTGAAACTAAATCATGTGTTTCGCATGGATTTGAAGCTAAGCCTTCTACTTCACATTGATTTGAAACTAAATCATGTGGTTCGCATGGATTTGAAGCTAAATCATGTGTTTCGCACAGATTTGAAGCTAACTCGTTTATTTCGCCTGCATTTGAAGCTATATCAGTTATATCGCAAGTATTTGAAGCTAAATCATTTGTGTTGCATGGCTTTGAAGCTAACTCGTTTGTTTCGCCTGCATTGAAGCTATATCACTTCTATCGCAAGTATTTGAATCTAAATCATTTGTGTCGCACGGATTTGAAGCTAAGCCTTCTGCTTCGCATTGATTTGAAACTAAATCATGTGTTTCGCATGGATTTGAAGCTAAGCCTTCTACTTCACATTGATTTGAAACTAAATCATGTGGTTCGCATGGATTTGAAGCTAAATCATGTGTTTCGCACAGATTTGAAGCTAACTCGTTTATTTCGCCTGCATTTGAAGCTATATCAGTTATATCGCAAGTATTTGAAGCTAAATCATTTGTGTCGCATGGCTTTGAAGCTAACTCGTTTGTTTCGCCTGCATTGAAGCTATATCACTTCTATCGCAAGTATTTGAATCTAAATCATTTGTGTCGCACGGATTTGAAGCTAAGCCTTCTGCTTCGCATTGATTTGAAACTAAATCATGTGTTTCGCACAGATTTGAAGCTAACTCGTTTATTTCGCCTGCATTTGAAGCTATATCAGTTATATCGCAAGTATTTGAAGCTAAATCATTTGTGTCGCATGGCTTTGAGGATAAGCCTCCTACTTCGCATTGATTTGAAACTAAACCATGTGTTTCGCTTGGATTTGAAGCTAACTCGTTTGTTTCGTCTGCATTTGAAGCTATATCATTTATATCGCAAGTATGTGAAACTAAATCATTTGTTTCGCATGGATTTGAAGCTAAGCCTTCTGCTTCGCATTGATTTGAAACTAAATCATGTGTTTCGCATGGATTTGAAGCTAAGCCTTCTACATCACATTGATTTGAAACTAAATCATGTGGTTCGCATGGATTTGAAGCTAAATCATGTGTTTCGCACAGATTTGAAGCTAACTCGTTTATTTCGCCTGCATTTGAAGCTATATCAGTTATATCGCAAGTATTTGAAGCTAAATCATTTGTGTCGCATGGCTTTGAAGCTAACTCGTTTGTTTCGCCTGCATTTGAAGCTCTATCAATTGTATCGCAAGTATTTGAAGCTAAATCATTTGTGTCGCATGGCTTTGAGGATAAGCCTTCTACTTCGCATTAATTTGAAGGTAAATCACGTGCTTCGCTTGGATTTGAAGCTAACTCGTTTGCTTCGCCTGCATTTGAAGCTATATCATTTAAATCGCAAGTATGTGAAACTAAATCATTTGTTTCGCATGGATTTGAAGCTAAGCCTTCTGCTTCGCATTGATTTGAAACTAAATCATGTGTTTCGCATGGATTTGAAGCTAAGCCTTCTACTTCACATTGATTTGAAACTAAATCATGTGGTTCGCATGGATTTGAAGCTAAATCATGTGTTTCGCACAGATTTGAAGCTAACTCGTTTATTTCGCCTGCATTTGAAGCTATATCAGTTATATCGCAAGTATTTGAAGCTAAATCATTTGTGTCGCATGGCTTTGAGGATAAGCCTCCTACTTCGCATTGATTTGAAACTAAACCATGTGTTTCGCTTGGATTTGAAGCTAACTCGTTTGTTTCGCCTGCATTTGAAGCTATATCATTTATATCGCAAGTATGTGAAACTAAATCATTTGTTTCGCATGGATTTGAAGCTAAGCCTTCTGCTTCGCATTGATTTGAAACTAAATCATGTGTTTCGCATGGATTTGAAGCTAAGCCTTCTACATCACATTGATTTGAAACTAAATCATGTGGTTCGCATGGATTTGAAGCTAAATCATGTGTTTCGCACAGATTTGAAGCTAACTCGTTTATTTCGCCTGCATTTGAAGCTATATCAGTTATATCGCAAGTATTTGAAGCTAAATCATTTGTGTCGCATGGCTTTGAAGCTAACTCGTTTGTTTCGCCTGCATTTGAAGCTATATCAATTGTATCGCAAGTATTTGAAGCTAAATCATTTGTGTCGCATGGCTTTGAGGATAAGCCTTCTACTTCGCATTAATTTGAAGGTAAAACACGTGCTTCGCTTGGATTTGAAGCTAACTCGTTTGTTTCGCCTGCATTTGAAGCTATAACATTTATATCGCAAGTATGTGAAACTAAATCATTTGTTTCGCATGGATTTGAAGCTAAGCCTTCTGCTTCGCATTGATTTGAAACTAAATCATGTGTTTCGCATGGATTTGAAGCTAAGCCTTCTACTTCACATTGATTTGAAACTAAATCATGTGGTTCGCATGGATTTGAAGCTAAATCATGTGTTTCGCACAGATTTGAAGCTAACTCGTTTATTTCGCCTGCATTTGAAGCTATATCAGTTATATCGCAAGTATTTGAAGCTAAATCATTTGTGTCGCATGGCTTTGAGGATAAGCCTCCTACTTCGCATTGATTTGAAACTAAACCATGTGTTTCGCTTGGATTTGAAGCTAACTCGTTTGTTTCGCCTGCATTTGAAGCTATATCATTTATATCGCAAGTATGTGAAACTAAATCATTTGTGTCGCATGGCTTTGAGGATAAGCCTTCTACTTCGCATTAATTTGAAGGTAAATCACGTGCTTCGCTTGGATTTGAAACTAACTCGTTTGTTTCGCCTGCATTTGAAGCTATATCATTTATACCGCAAGTATGTAAAACTAAATCAATTGTTTCGCATGGATTTGAAGCTAAGCCTTCTGCTTCGCATTGATTTGAAACTAAATCATGTGTTTCGCATGGATTTGAAGCTAAGCCTTCTACTTCACATTGATTTGAAACTAAATCATGTGGTTCGCATGGATTTGAAGCTAAATCATGTGTTTCGCACAGATTTGAAGCTAACTCGTTTATTTCGCCTGCATTTGAAGCTATATCAGTTATATCGCAAGTATTTGAAGCTAAATCATTTGTGTCGCATGGCTTTGAAGCTAACTCGTTTGTTTCGCCTGCATTTGAAGCTATATCAATTGTATCGCAAGTATTTGAAGCTAAATCATTTGTGTCGCATGGCTTTGAGGATAAGCCTTCTACTTCGCATTAATTTGAAGGTAAAACACGTGCTTCGCTTGGATTTGAAGCTAACTCGTTTGTTTCGCCTGCATTTGAAGCTATAACATTTATATCGCAAGTATGTGAAACTAAATCATTTGTTTCGCATGGATTTGAAGCTAAGCCTTCTGCTTCGCATTGATTTGAAACTAAATCATGTGTTTCGCATGGATTTGAAGCTAAGCCTTCTACTTCACATTGATTTGAAACTAAATCATGTGGTTCGCATGGATTTGAAGCTAAATCATGTGTTTCGCACAGATTTGAAGCTAACTCGTTTATTTCGCCTGCATTTGAAGCTATATCAGTTATATCGCAAGTATTTGAAGCTAAATCATTTGTGTCGCATGGCTTTGAGGATAAGCCTCCTACTTCGCATTGATTTGAAACTAAACCATGTGTTTCGCTTGGATTTGAAGCTAACTCGTTTGTTTCGCCTGCATTTGAAGCTATATCATTTATATCGCAAGTATGTGAAACTAAATCATTTGTGTCGCATGGCTTTGAGGATAAGCCTTCTACTTCGCATTAATTTGAAGGTAAATCACGTGCTTCGCTTGGATTTGAAACTAACTCGTTTGTTTCGCCTGCATTTGAAGCTATATCATTTATACCGCAAGTATGTAAAACTAAATCAATTGTTTCGCATGGATTTGAAGCTAAGCCTTCTGCTTCGCATTGATTTGAAACTAAATCATGTGTTTCGCATGGATTTGAAGCTAAGCCTTCTACTTCACATTGATTTGAAACTAAATCATGTGGTTCGCATGGATTTGAAGCTAAATCATGTGTTTCGCACAAATTTGAAGCTAACTCGTTTATTTCGCCTGCATTTGAAGCTATATCAGTTATATCGCAAGTATTTGAAGCTAAATCATTTGTGTCGCATGGCTTTGAAGCTAACTCGTTTGTTTCGCCTGCATTGAAGCTATATCACTTCTATCGCAAGTATTTGAATCTAAATCATTTGTGTCGCACGGATTTGAAGCTAAGCCTTCTGCTTCGCATTGATTTGAAACTAAATCATGTGTTTCGCATGGATTTGAAGCTAAGCCTTCTACTTCACATTGATTTGAAACTAAATCATGTGGTTCGCATGGATTTGAAGCTAAATCTTGTGTTTCGCACAGATTTGAAGCTAACTCGTTTATTTCGCCTGCATTTGAAGCTATATCAGTTATATCGCAAGTATTTGAAGCTAAATCATTTGTGTCGCATGGCTTTGAGGATAAGCCTCCTACTTCGCATTGATTTGAAACTAAACCATGTGTTTCGCTTGGATTTGAAGCTAACTCGTTTGATTCGCCTGCATTTGAAGCTATATCATTTATATCGCAAGTATGTGAAACTAAATCATTTGTTTCGCATGGATTTGAAGCTAAGCCTTCTGCTTCGCATTGATTTGAAACTAAATCATGTGTTTCGCATGGATTTGAAGCTAAGCCTTCTACATCACATTGATTTGAAACTAAATCATGTGGTTCGCATGGATTTGAAGCTAAATCATGTGTTTCGCACAGATTTGAAGCTAACTCGTTTATTTCGCCTGCATTTGAAGCTATATCAGTTATATCGCAAGTATTTGAAGCTAAATCATTTGTGTCGCATGGCTTTGAAGCTAACTCGTTTGTTTCGCCTGCATTTGAAGCTATATCAATTGTATCGCAAGTATTTGAAGCTAAATCATTTGTGTCGCATGGCTTTGAGGATAAGCCTTCTACTTCGCATTAATTTGAAGGTAAATTACGTGCTTCGCTTGGATTTGAAGCTAACTCGTTTGTTTCGCCTGCATTTGAAGCTATATCATTTATATCGCAAGTATGTGAAACTAAATCATTTGTTTCGCATGGATTTGAAGCTAAGCCTTCTGCTTCGCATTGATTTGAAACTAAATCATGTGTTTCGCATGGATTTGAAGATAAGCCTTCTACTTCACATTGATTTGAAACTAAATCATGTGGTTCGCATGGATTTGAAGCTAAATCATGTGTTTCGCACAGATTTGAAGCTAACTCGTTTATTTCGCCTGCATTTGAAGCTATATCAGTTATATCGCAAGTATTTGAAGCTAAATCATTTGTGTCGCATGGCTTTGAGAATAAGCCTTCTACTTCGCATTAATTTGAAGGAAAATCATGTGTTTCGCTTGGATTTGAAGCTAAACCTTCTACTTCGCATTGATTTGGAACTAAATCACGTGCTTCGCTTGGATTTGAAGCTAACTCGTTTGTTTCGCCTGCATTTGAAGCTATATCATTTATACCGCAAGTATGTAAAACTAAATCAATTGTTTCGCATGGATTTGAAGCTAAGCCTTCTGCTTCGCATTGATTTGAAACTAAATCATGTGTTTCGCATGGATTTGAAGCTAAGCCTTCTACTTCACATTGATTTGTAACTAAATCATGTGGTTCGCATGGATTTGAAGCTAAATCATGTGTTTCGCACAGATTTGAAGCTAACTCGTTTATTTCGCCTGCATTTGAAGCTATATCAGTTATATCGCAAGTATTTGAAGCTAAATCATTTGTGTTGCATGGCTTTGAAGCTAACTCGTTTGTTTCGCCTGCTTTGAAGCTATATCACTTCTATCGCAAGTATTTGAATCTAAATCATTTGTGTCGCACGGATTTGAAGCTAAGCCTTCTGCTTCGCATTGATTTGAAACTAAATCATGTGTTTCGCATGGATTTGAAGCTAAGCCTTCTACTTCACATTGATTTGAAACTAAATCATGTGGTTCGCATGGATTTGAAGCTAAATCATGTGTTTCGCACAGATTTGAAGCTAACTCGTTTATTTCGCCTGCATTTGAAGCTATATCAGTTATATCGCAAGTATTTGAAGCTAAATCATTTGTGTCGCATAGCTTTGAAGCTAACTCGTTTGTTTCGCCTGCATTGAAGCTATATCACTTCTATCGCAAGTATTTGAATCTAAATCATTTGTGTCGCACGGATTTGAAGCTAAGCCTTCTGCTTCGCATTGATTTGAAACTAAATCATGTGTTTCGCACAGATTTGAAGCTAACTCGTTTATTTCGCCTGCATTTGAAGCTATATCAGTTATATCGCAAGTATTTGAAGCTAAATCATTTGTGTCGCATGGCTTTGAGGATAAGCCTCCTACTTCGCATTGATTTGAAACTAAACCATGTGTTTCGCTTGGATTTGAAGCTAACTCGTTTGTTTCGCCTGCATTTGAAGCTATATCATTTATATCGCAAGTATGTGAAACTAAATCATTTGTTTCGCATGGATTTGAAGCTAAGCCTTCTGCTTCGCATTGATTTGAAACTAAATCATGTGTTTCGCATGGATTTGAAGCTAAGCCTTCTACATCACATTGATTTGAAACTAAATCATGTGGTTCGCATGGATTTGAAGCTAAATCATGTGTTTCGCACAGATTTGAAGCTAACTCGTTTATTTCGCCTGCATTTGAAGCTATATCAGTTATATCGCAAGTATTTGAAGCTAAATCATTTGTGTCGCATGGCTTTGAAGCTAACTCGTTTGTTTCGCCTGCATTTGAAGCTCTATCAATTGTATCGCAAGTATTTGAAGCTAAATCATTTGTGTCGCATGGCTTTGAGGATAAGCCTTCTACTTCGCATTAATTTGAAGGTAAATCACGTGCTTCGCTTGGATTTGAAGCTAACTCGTTTGCTTCGCCTGCATTTGAAGCTATATCATTTATATCGCAAGTATGTGAAACTAAATCATTTGTTTCGCATGGATTTGAAGCTAAGCCTTCTGCTTCGCATTGATTTGAAACTAAATCATGTGTTTCGCATGGATTTGAAGCTAAGCCTTCTACTTCACATTGATTTGAAACTAAATCATGTGGTTCGCATGTATTTGAAGCTAAATCATGTGTTTCGCACAGATTTGAAGCTAACTCGTTTATTTCGCCTGCATTTGAAGCTATATCAGTTATATCGCAAGTATTTGAAGCTAAATCATTTGTGTCGCATGGCTTTGAGGATAAGCCTCCTACTTCGCATTGATTTGAAACTAAACCATGTGTTTCGCTTGGATTTGAAGCTAACTCGTTTGTTTCGCCTGCATTTGAAGCTATATCATTTATATCGCAAGTATGTGAAACTAAATCATTTGTTTCGCATGGATTTGAAGCTAACTCGTTTGTTTCGCCTGCATTTGAAGCTATATCATTTATACCGCAAGTATGTAAAACTAAATCAATTGTTTCGCATGGATTTGAAGCTAAGCCTTCTGCTTCGCATTGATTTGAAACTAAATCATGTGTTTCGCATGGATTTGAAGCTAAGCCTTCTACTTCACATTGATTTGTAACTAAATCATGTGGTTCGCATGGATTTGAAGCTAAATCATGTGTTTCGCACAGATTTGAAGCTAACTCGTTTATTTCGCCTGCATTTGAAGCTATATCAGTTATATCGCAAGTATTTGAAGCTAAATCATTTGTGTTGCATGGCTTTGAAGCTAACTCGTTTGTTTCGCCTGCTTTGAAGCTATATCACTTCTATCGCAAGTATTTGAATCTAAATCATTTGTGTCGCACGGATTTGAAGCTAAGCCTTCTGCTTCGCATTGATTTGAAACTAAATCATGTGTTTCGCATGGATTTGAAGCTAAGCCTTCTACTTCACATTGATTTGAAACTAAATCATGTGGTTCGCATGGATTTGAAGCTAAATCATGTGTTTCGCACAGATTTGAAGCTAACTCCTTAATTTCGCCTGCATTTGAAGCTATATCAGTTATATCGCAAGTATTTGAAGCTAAATCATTTGTGTCGCATGGCTTTGAGAATAAGCCTTCTACTTCGCATTAATTTGAAGGAAAATCATGTGTTTCGCTTGGATTTGAAGCTAAACCTTCTACTTCGCATTGATTTGGAACTAAATCACGTGCTTCGCTTGGATTTGAAGCTAACTCGTTTGTTTCGCCTGCATTTGAAGCTATATCATTTATACCGCAAGTATGTAAAACTAAATCAATTGTTTCGCATGGATTTGAAGCTAAGCCTTCTGCTTCGCATTGATTTGAAACTAAATCATGTGTTTCGCATGGATTTGAAGCTAAGCCTTCTACTTCACATTGATTTGTAACTAAATCATGTGGTTCGCATGGATTTGAAGCTAAATCATGTGTTTCGCACAGATTTGAAGCTAACTCGTTTATTTCGCCTGCATTTGAAGCTATATCAGTTATATCGCAAGTATTTGAAGCTAAATCATTTGTGTTGCATGGCTTTGAAGCTAACTCGTTTGTTTCGCCTGCTTTGAAGCTATATCACTTCTATCGCAAGTATTTGAATCTAAATCATTTGTGTCGCACGGATTTGAAGCTAAGCCTTCTGCTTCGCATTGATTTGAAACTAAATCATGTGTTTCGCATGGATTTGAAGCTAAGCCTTCTACTTCACATTGATTTGAAACTAAATCATGTGGTTCGCATGGATTTGAAGCTAAATCATGTGTTTCGCACAGATTTGAAGCTAACTCGTTTATTTCGCCTGCATTTGAAGCTATATCAGTTATATCGCAAGTATTTGAAGCTAAATCATTTGTGTCGCATAGCTTTGAAGCTAACTCGTTTGTTTCGCCTGCATTGAAGCTATATCACTTCTATCGCAAGTATTTGAATCTAAATCATTTGTGTCGCACGGATTTGAAGCTAAGCCTTCTGCTTCGCATTGATTTGAAACTAAATCATGTGTTTCGCACAGATTTGAAGCTAACTCGTTTATTTCGCCTGCATTTGAAGCTATATCAGTTATATCGCAAGTATTTGAAGCTAAATCATTTGTGTCGCATGGCTTTGAGGATAAGCCTCCTACTTCGCATTGATTTGAAACTAAACCATGTGTTTCGCTTGGATTTGAAGCTAACTCGTTTGTTTCGCCTGCATTTGAAGCTATATCATTTATATCGCAAGTATGTGAAACTAAATCATTTGTTTCGCATGGATTTGAAGCTAAGCCTTCTGCTTCGCATTGATTTGAAACTAAATCATGTGTTTCGCATGGATTTGAAGCTAAGCCTTCTACATCACATTGATTTGAAACTAAATCATGTGGTTCGCATGGATTTGAAGCTAAATCATGTGTTTCGCACAGATTTGAAGCTAACTCGTTTATTTCGCCTGCATTTGAAGCTATATCAGTTATATCGCAAGTATTTGAAGCTAAATCATTTGTGTCGCATGGCTTTGAAGCTAACTCGTTTGTTTCGCCTGCATTTGAAGCTCTATCAATTGTATCGCAAGTATTTGAAGCTAAATCATTTGTGTCGCATGGCTTTGAGGATAAGCCTTCTACTTCGCATTAATTTGAAGGTAAATCACGTGCTTCGCTTGGATTTGAAGCTAACTCGTTTGCTTCGCCTGCATTTGAAGCTATATCATTTATATCGCAAGTATGTGAAACTAAATCATTTGTTTCGCATGGATTTGAAGCTAAGCCTTCTGCTTCGCATTGATTTGAAACTAAATCATGTGTTTCGCATGGATTTGAAGCTAAGCCTTCTACTTCACATTGATTTGAAACTAAATCATGTGGTTCGCATGTATTTGAAGCTAAATCATGTGTTTCGCACAGATTTGAAGCTAACTCGTTTATTTCGCCTGCATTTGAAGCTATATCAGTTATATCGCAAGTATTTGAAGCTAAATCATTTGTGTCGCATGGCTTTGAGGATAAGCCTCCTACTTCGCATTGATTTGAAACTAAACCATGTGTTTCGCTTGGATTTGAAGCTAACTCGTTTGTTTCGCCTGCATTTGAAGCTATATCATTTATATCGCAAGTATGTGAAACTAAATCATTTGTTTCGCATGGATTTGAAGCTAAGCCTTCTGCTTCGCATTGATTTGAAACTAAATCATGTGTTTCGCATGGATTTGAAGCTAAGCCTTCTACATCACATTGATTTGAAACTAAATCATGTGGTTCGCATGGATTTGAAGCTAAATCATGTGTTTCGCACAGATTTGAAGCTAACTCGTTTATTTCGCCTGCATTTGAAGCTATATCAGTTATATCGCAAGTATTTGAAGCTAAATCATTTGTGTCGCATGGCTTTGAAGCTAACTCGTTTGTTTCGCCTGCATTTGAAGCTATATCAATTGTATCGCAAGTATTTGAAGCTAAATCATTTGTGTCGCATGGCTTTGAGGATAAGCCTCCTACTTCGCATTGATTTGAAACTAAACCATGTGTTTCGCTTGGATTTGAAGCTAACTCGTTTGTTTCGCCTGCATTTGAAGCTATAACATTTATATCGCAAGTATGTGAAACTAAATCATTTGTTTCGCATGGATTTGAAGCTAAGCCTTCTGCTTCGCATTGATTTGAAACTAAATCATGTGTTTCGCATGGATTTGAAGCTAAGCCTTCTACTTCACATTGATTTGAAACTAAATCATGTGGTTCGCATGGATTTGAAGCTAAATCATGTGTTTCGCACAGATTTGAAGCTAACTCGTTTATTTCGCCTGCATTTGAAGCTATATCAGTTATATCGCTAGTATTTGAAGCTAAATCATTTGTGTCGCATGGCTTTGAGGATAAGCCTCCTACTTCGCATTGATTTGAAACTAAACCATGTGTTTCGCTTGGATTTGAAGCTAACTCGTTTGTTTCGCCTGCATTTGAAGCTATATCATTTATATCGCAAGTATGTGAAACTAAATCATTTGTTTCGCATGGATTTGAAGCTAAGCCTTCTGCTTCGCATTGATTTGAAACTAAATCATGTGTTTCGCATGGATTTGAAGCTAAGCCTTCTACTTCACGTTGATTTGAAACTAAATCATGTGGTTCGCATGGATTTGAAGCTAAATCATGAGTTTCGCACAGATTTGAAGCTAACTCGTTTGTTTCGCCTGCAATTGATGCTATATCAATTGTATCGCAAGTATTTGAAGCTAAATCATTTGTGTCGCATGGCTTTGAGAATAAGCCTTCTACTTCGCATTAATTTGAAGGAAAATCATGTGTTTCGCTTGGATTTGAAGCTAAACCTTCTACTTCGCATTGATTTGGAACTAAATCATGTGTTTCGCTTGGATTTGAAGCTAACTCGTTTGTTTCGCATGCATTTGATGCTATATCAATTGTATCGCAAGTATTTGAAGCTAAATCATTTGTGTCGCATGGCTTTGAGGATAAGCCTTCTACTTCGCATTAATTTGAAGGTAAATCACGTGCTTCGCTTGGATTTGAAGCTAACTCGTTTGTTTCGCCTGCATTTGAAGCTATATCATTTTTACCGCAAGTATGTAAAACTAAATCAATTGTGTCGCACGGATTTGAAGCTAAGCCTTCTGCTTCGCATTGATTTGAAACTAAATCATGTGTTTCGCATGGATTTGAAGCTAAGCCTTCTACTTCACATTGATTTGAAACTAAATCATGTGGTTCGCATGGATTTGAAGCTAAATCATGTGTTTCGCACAGATTTGAAGCTAACTCGTTTATTTCGCCTGCATTTGAAGCTATATCAGTTATATCGCAAGTATTTGAAGCTAAATCATTTGTGTCGCATGGCTTTGAAGCTAACTCGTTTGTTTCGCCTGCATTGAAGCTATATCACTTCTATCGCAAGTATTTGAATCTAAATCATTTGTGTCGCACGGATTTGAAGCTAAGCCTTCTGCTTCGCATTGATTTGAAACTAAATCATGTGTTTCGCATGGATTTGAAGCTAAGCCTTCTACTTCACATTGATTTGAAACTAAATCATGTGGTTCGCATGGATTTGAAGCTAAATCATGTGTTTCGCACAGATTTGAAGCTAACTCGTTTATTTCGCCTGCATTTGAAGCTATATCAGTTATATCGCAAGTATTTGAAGCTAAATCATTTGTGTCGCATGGCTTTGAGGATAAGCCTCCTACTTCGCATTGATTTGAAACTAAACCATGTGTTTCGCTTGGATTTGAAGCTAACTCGTTTGTTTCGCCTGCATTTGAAGCTATATCATTTATATCGCAAGTATGTGAAACTAAATCATTTGTTTCGCATGGATTTGAAGCTAAGCCTTCTGCTTCGCATTGTTTTGAAACTAAATCATGTGTTTCGCATGGATTTGAAGCTAAGCCTTCTACATCACATTGATTTGAAACTAAATCATGTGGTTCGCATGGATTTGAAGCTAAATCATGTGTTTCGCACAGATTTGAAGCTAACTCGTTTATTTCGCCTGCATTTGAAGCTATATCAGTTATATCGCAAGTATTTGAAGCTAAATCATTTGTGTCGCATGGCTTTGAAGCTAACTCGTTTGTTTCTCCTGCATTTGAAGCTATATCAATTGTATCGCAAGTATTTGAAGCTAAATCATTTGTGTCGCATGGCTTTGAGGATAAGCCGTCTACTTCGCATTAATTTGAAGGTAAATCACGTGCTTCGCTTGGATTTGAAGCTAACTCGTTTGTTTCGCCTGCATTTGAAGCTATATCATTTATACCGCAAGTATGTAAAACTAAATCAATTGTTTCGCATGGATTTGAAGCTAAGCCTTCTGCTTCGCATTGATTTGAAACTAAATCATGTGTTTCGCATGGATTTGAAGCTAAGCCTTCTACTTCACATTGATTTGAAACTAAATCATGTGGTTCGCATGGATTTGAAGCTTAATCATGTGTTTCGCACAGATTTGAAGCTAACTCGTTTATTTCGCCTGCTTTTGAAGCTATATCAGTTATATCGCAAGTATTTGAAGCTAAATCATTTGTGTCGCATGGCTTTGAAGCTAACTCGTTTGTTTCGCCTGCATTGAAGCTATATCACTTCTATCGCAAGTATTTGAATCTAAATCATTTGTGTCGCACGGATTTGAAGCTAAGCCTTCTGCTTCGCATTGATTTGAAACTAAATCACGTGTTTCGCATGGATTTGAAGCTAAGCCTTCTACTTCACATTGATTTGAAACTAAATCATGTGGTTCGCATGGATTTGAAGCTAAATCATGTGTTTCGCACAGATTTGAAGCTAACTCGTTTATTTCGCCTGCATTTGAAGCTATATCAGTTATATCGCAAGTATTTGAAGCTAAATCATTTGTGTCGCATGGCTTTGAGGATAAGCCTCCTACTTCGCATTGATTTGAAACTAAACCATGTGTTTCGCTTGGATTTGAAGCTAACTCGTTTGTTTCGCCTGCATTTGAAGCTATATCATTTATATCGCAAGTATGTGAAACTAAATCATTTGTTTCGCATGGATTTGAAGCTAAGCCTTCTGCTTCGCATTGATTTGAAACTAAATCATGTGTTTCGCATGGATTTGAAGCTAAGCCTTCTACATCACATTGATTTGAAACTAAATCATGTGGTTCGCATGGATTTGAAGCTAAATCATGTGTTTCGCACAGATTTGAAGCTAACTCGTTTATTTCGCCTGCATTTGAAGCTATATCAGTTATATCGCAAGTATTTGAAGCTAAATCATTTGTGTCGCATGGCTTTGAAGCTAACTCGTTTGTTTCGCCTGCATTTGAAGCTATATCATTTATATCGCAAGTATGTGAAACTAAATCATTTGTTTCGCATGGATTTGAAGCTAAGCCTTCTGCTTCGCATTGATTTGAAACTAAATCATGTGTTTCGCATGGATTTGAAGCTAAGCCTTCTACTTCACATTGATTTGAAACTAAATTATGTGGTTCGCATGGATTTGAAGCTAAATCATGTGTTTCGCACAGATTTGAAGCTAGCTCGTTTATTTCGCCTGCATTTGAAGCTATATCAGTTATATCGCAAGTATTTGAAGCTAAATCATTTGTGTCGCATGGCTTTGAGGATAAGCCTCCTACTTCGCATTGATTTGAATCTAAACCATGTGTTTCGCTTGGATTTGAAGCTAACTCGTTTGTTTCGCCTGCAATTGATGCTATATCAATTGTATCGCAAGTATTTGAAGCTAAATCATTTGTGTCGCATGGCTTTGAGAATAAGCCTTCTACTTCGCATTAATTTGAAGGAAAATCATGTGTTTCGCTTGGATTTGAAGCTAAACCTTCTACTTCGCATTGATTTGGAACTAAATCATGTGTTTCGCTTGGATTTGAAGCTAACTCGTTTGTTTCGCATGCATTTGAAGCTATATCAATTGTATCGCAAGTATTTGAAGCTAAATCATTTGTGTCGCATGGCTTTGAGGATAAGCCTTCTACTTCGCATTAATTTGAAGGTAAATCACGTGCTTCGCTTGGATTTGAAGCTAACTCGTTTGTTTCGCCTGCATTTGAAGCTATATCATTTATACCGCAAGTATGTAAAACTAAATCAATTGTTTCGCATGGATTTGAAGCTAAGCCTTCTGCTTCGCATTGATTTGAAACTAAATCATGTGTTTCGCATGGATTTGAAGCTAAGCCTTCTACTTCACATTGATTTGAAACTAAATCATGTGGTTCGCATGGATTTGAAGCTAAATCATGTGTTTCGCACAGATTTGAAGCTAACTCGTTTATTTCGCCTGCATTTGAAGCTATATCAGTTATATCGCAAGTATTTGAAGCTAAATCATTTGTGTCGCATGGCTTTGAAGCTAACTCGTTTGTTTCGCCTGCATTGAAGCTATATCACTTCTATCGCAAGTATTTGAATCTAAATCATTTGTGTCGCACGGATTCGAAGCTAAGCCTTCTGCTTCGCATTGATTTGAAACTAAATCATGTGTTTCGCATGGATTTGAAGCTAAGCCTTCTACTTCACATTGATTTGAAACTAAATCATGTGGTTCGCATGGATATGAAGCTAAATCATGTGTTTCGCACAGATTTGAAGCTAACTCGTTTATTTCGCCTGCATTTGAAGCTATATCAGTTATATCGCAAGTATTTGAAGCTAAATCATTTGTGTCGCATGGCTTTGAGGATAAGCCTCCTACTTCGCATTGATTTGAAACTAAACCATGTGTTTCGCTTGGATTTGAAGCTAACTCGTTTGTTTCGCCTGCATTGAAGCTATATCACTTCTATCGCAAGTATTTGAATCTAAATCATTTGTGTCGCACGGATTTGAAGCTAAGCCTTCTGCTTCGCATTGATTTGAAACTAAATCATGTGTTTCGCACAGATTTGAAGCTAACTCGTTTATTTCGCCTGCATTTGAAGCTATATCAGTTATATCGCAAGTATTTGAAGCTAAATCATTTGTGTCGCATGGCTTTGAGGATAAGCCTCCTACTTCGCATTGATTTGAAACTAAACCATGTGTTTCGCTTGGATTTGAAGCTAACTCGTTTGTTTCGCCTGCATTTGAAGCTATATCATTTATATCGCAAGTATGTGAAACTAAATCATTTGTTTCGCATGGATTTGAAGCTAAGCCTTCTGCTTCGCATTGATTTGAAACTAAATCATGTGTTTCGCATGGATTTGAAGCTAAGCCTTCTACATCACATTGATTTGAAACTAAATCATGTGGTTCGCATGGATTTGAAGCTAAATCATGTGTTTCGCACAGATTTGAAGCTAACTCGTTTATTTCGCCTGCATTTGAAGCTATATCAGTTATATCGCAAGTATTTGAAGCTAAATCATTTGTGTCGCATGGCTTTGAAGCTAACTCGTTTGTTTCGCCTGCATTTGAAGCTCTATCAATTGTATCGCAAGTATTTGAAGCTAAATCATTTGTGTCGCATGGCTTTGAGGATAAGCCTTCTACTTCGCATTAATTTGAAGGTAAATCACGTGCTTCGCTTGGATTTGAAGCTAACTCGTTTGCTTCGCCTGCATTTGAAGCTATATCATTTATATCGCAAGTATGTGAAACTAAATCATTTGTTTCGCATGGATTTGAAGCTAAGCCTTCTGCTTCGCATTGATTTGAAACTAAATCATGTGTTTTGCATGGATTTGAAGCTAAGCCTTCTACTTCACATTGATTTGAAACTAAATCATGTGGTTCGCATGGATTTGAAGCTAAATCATGTGTTTCGCACAGATTTCAAGCTAACTCGTTTATTTCGCCTGCATTTGAAGCTATATCAGTTATATCGCAAGTATTTGAAGCTAAATCATTTGTGTCGCATGGCTTTGAGGATAAGCCTCCTACTTCGCATTGATTTGAAACTAAACCATGTGTTTCGCTTGGATTTGAAGCTAACTCGTTTGTTTCGCCTGCATTTGAAGCTATATCATTTATATCGCAAGTATGTGAAACTAAATCATTTGTTTCGCATGGATTTGAAGCTAAGCCTTCTGCTTCGCATTGATTTGAAACTAAATCATGTGTTTCGCATGGATTTGAAGCTAAGCCTTCTACATCACATTGATTTGAAACTAAATCATGTGGTTCGCATGGATTTGAAGCTAAATCATGTGTTTCGCACAGATTTGAAGCTAACTCGTTTATTTCGCCTGCATTTGAAGCTATATCAGTTATATCGCAAGTATTTGAAGCTAAATCATTTGTGTCGCATGGCTTTGAAGCTAACTCGTTTGTTTCGCCTGCATTTGAAGCTATATCAATTGTATCGCAAGTATTTGAAGCTAAATCATTTGTGTCGCATGGCTTTGAGGATAAGCCTTCTACTTCGCATTAATTTGAAGGTAAAACACGTGCTTCGCTTGGATTTGAAGCTAACTCGTTTGTTTCGCCTGCATTTGAAGCTATAACATTTATATCGCAAGTATGTGAAACTAAATCATTTGTTTCGCATGGATTTGAAGCTAAGCCTTCTGCTTCGCATTGATTTGAAACTAAATCATGTGTTTCGCATGGATTTGAAGCTAAGCCTTCTACTTCACATTGATTTGAAACTAAATCATGTGGTTCGCATGGATTTGAAGCTAAATCATGTGTTTCGCACAGATTTGAAGCTAACTCGTTTATTTCGCCTGCATTTGAAGCTATATCAGTTATATCGCAAGTATTTGAAGCTAAATCATTTGTGTCGCATGGCTTTGAGGATAAGCCTCCTACTTCGCATTGATTTGAAACTAAACCATGTGTTTCGCTTGGATTTGAAGCTAACTCGTTTGTTTCGCCTGCATTTGAAGCTATATCATTTATATCGCAAGTATGTGAAACTAAATCATTTGTGTCGCATGGCTTTGAGGATAAGCCTTCTACTTCGCATTAATTTGAAGGTAAATCACGTGCTTCGCTTGGATTTGAAACTAACTCGTTTGTTTCGCCTGCATTTGAAGCTATATCATTTATACCGCAAGTATGTAAAACTAAATCAATTGTTTCGCATGGATTTGAAGCTAAGCCTTCTGCTTCGCATTGATTTGAAACTAAATCATGTGTTTCGCATGGATTTGAAGCTAAGCCTTCTACTTCACATTGATTTGAAACTAAATCATGTGGTTCGCATGGATTTGAAGCTAAATCATGTGTTTCGCACAAATTTGAAGCTAACTCGTTTATTTCGCCTGCATTTGAAGCTATATCAGTTATATCGCAAGTATTTGAAGCTAAATCATTTGTGTCGCATGGCTTTGAAGCTAACTCGTTTGTTTCGCCTGCATTGAAGCTATATCACTTCTATCGCAAGTATTTGAATCTAAATCATTTGTGTCGCACGGATTTGAAGCTAAGCCTTCTGCTTCGCATTGATTTGAAACTAAATCATGTGTTTCGCATGGATTTGAAGCTAAGCCTTCTACTTCACATTGATTTGAAACTAAATCATGTGGTTCGCATGGATTTGAAGCTAAATCTTGTGTTTCGCACAGATTTGAAGCTAACTCGTTTATTTCGCCTGCATTTGAAGCTATATCAGTTATATCGCAAGTATTTGAAGCTAAATCATTTGTGTCGCATGGCTTTGAGGATAAGCCTCCTACTTCGCATTGATTTGAAACTAAACCATGTGTTTCGCTTGGATTTGAAGCTAACTCGTTTGATTCGCCTGCATTTGAAGCTATATCATTTATATCGCAAGTATGTGAAACTAAATCATTTGTTTCGCATGGATTTGAAGCTAAGCCTTCTGCTTCGCATTGATTTGAAACTAAATCATGTGTTTCGCATGGATTTGAAGCTAAGCCTTCTACATCACATTGATTTGAAACTAAATCATGTGGTTCGCATGGATTTGAAGCTAAATCATGTGTTTCGCACAGATTTGAAGCTAACTCGTTTATTTCGCCTGCATTTGAAGCTATATCAGTTATATCGCAAGTATTTGAAGCTAAATCATTTGTGTCGCATGGCTTTGAAGCTAACTCGTTTGTTTCGCCTGCATTTGAAGCTATATCAATTGTATCGCAAGTATTTGAAGCTAAATCATTTGTGTCGCATGGCTTTGAGGATAAGCCTTCTACTTCGCATTAATTTGAAGGTAAATTACGTGCTTCGCTTGGATTTGAAGCTAACTCGTTTGTTTCGCCTGCATTTGAAGCTATATCATTTATATCGCAAGTATGTGAAACTAAATCATTTGTTTCGCATGGATTTGAAGCTAAGCCTTCTGCTTCGCATTGATTTGAAACTAAATCATGTGTTTCGCATGGATTTGAAGATAAGCCTTCTACTTCACATTGATTTGAAACTAAATCATGTGGTTCGAATGTTTTTGAAGCTAAATCATGTGTTTCGCACAGATTTGAAGCTAACTCGTTTATTTCGCCTGCATTTGAAGCTATATCAGTTATATCGCAAGTATTTGAAGCTAAATCATTTGTGTCGCATGGCTTTGAGAATAAGCCTTCTACTTCGCATTAATTTGAAGGAAAATCATGTGTTTCGCTTGGATTTGAAGCTAAACCTTCTACTTCGCATTGATTTGGAACTAAATCACGTGCTTCGCTTGGATTTGAAGCTAACTCGTTTGTTTCGCCTGCATTTGAAGCTATATCATTTATACCGCAAGTATGTAAAACTAAATCAATTGTTTCGCATGGATTTGAAGCTAAGCCTTCTGCTTCGCATTGATTTGAAACTAAATCATGTGTTTCGCATGGATTTGAAGCTAAGCCTTCTACTTCACATTGATTTGAAACTAAATCATGTGGTTCGCATGGATTTGAAGCTAAATCATGTGTTTCGCACAGATTTGAAGCTAACTCGTTTATTTCGCCTGCATTTGAAGCTATATCAGTTATATCGCAAGTATTTGAAGCTAAATCATTTGTGTTGCATGGCTTTGAAGCTAACTCGTTTGTTTCGCCTGCATTGAAGCTATATCACTTCTATCGCAAGTATTTGAATCTAAATCATTTGTGTCGCACGGATTTGAAGCTAAGCCTTCTGCTTCGCATTGATTTGAAACTAAATCATGTGTTTCGCATGGATTTGAAGCTAAGCCTTCTACTTCACATTGATTTGAAACTAAATCATGTGGTTCGCATGGATTTGAAGCTAAATCATGTGTTTCGCACAGATTTGAAGCTAACTCGTTTATTTCGCCTGCATTTGAAGCTATATCAGTTATATCGCAAGTATTTGAAGCTAAATCATTTGTGTCGCATGGCTTTGAAGCTAACTCGTTTGTTTCGCCTGCATTGAAGCTATATCACTTCTATCGCAAGTATTTGAATCTAAATCATTTGTGTCGCACGGATTTGAAGCTAAGCCTTCTGCTTCGCATTGATTTGAAACTAAATCATGTGTTTCGCACAGATTTGAAGCTAACTCGTTTATTTCGCCTGCATTTGAAGCTATATCAGTTATATCGCAAGTATTTGAAGCTAAATCATTTGTGTCGCATGGCTTTGAGGATAAGCCTCCTACTTCGCATTGATTTGAAACTAAACCATGTGTTTCGCTTGGATTTGAAGCTAACTCGTTTGTTTCGCCTGCATTTGAAGCTATATCATTTATATCGCAAGTATGTGAAACTAAATCATTTGTTTCGCATGGATTTGAAGCTAAGCCTTCTGCTTCGCATTGATTTGAAACTAAATCATGTGTTTCGCATGGATTTGAAGCTAAGCCTTCTACATCACATTGATTTGAAACTAAATCATGTGGTTCGCATGGATTTGAAGCTAAATCATGTGTTTCGCACAGATTTGAAGCTAACTCGTTTATTTCGCCTGCATTTGAAGCTATATCAGTTATATCGCAAGTATTTGAAGCTAAATCATTTGTGTCGCATGGCTTTGAAGCTAACTCGTTTGTTTCGCCTGCATTTGAAGCTCTATCAATTGTATCGCAAGTATTTGAAGCTAAATCATTTGTGTCGCATGGCTTTGAGGATAAGCCTTCTACTTCGCATTAATTTGAAGGTAAATCACGTGCTTCGCTTGGATTTGAAGCTAACTCGTTTGCTTCGCCTGCATTTGAAGCTATATCATTTATATCGCAAGTATGTGAAACTAAATCATTTGTTTCGCATGGATTTGAAGCTAAGCCTTCTGCTTCGCATTGATTTGAAACTAAATCATGTGTTTCGCATGGATTTGAAGCTAAGCCTTCTACTTCACATTGATTTGAAACTAAATCATGTGGTTCGCATGTATTTGAAGCTAAATCATGTGTTTCGCACAGATTTGAAGCTAACTCGTTTATTTCGCCTGCATTTGAAGCTATATCAGTTATATCGCAAGTATTTGAAGCTAAATCATTTGTGTCGCATGGCTTTGAGGATAAGCCTCCTACTTCGCATTGATTTGAAACTAAACCATGTGTTTCGCTTGGATTTGAAGCTAACTCGTTTGTTTCGCCTGCATTTGAAGCTATATCATTTATATCGCAAGTATGTGAAACTAAATCATTTGTTTCGCATGGATTTGAAGCTAAGCCTTCTGCTTCGCATTGATTTGAAACTAAATCATGTGTTTCGCATGGATTTGAAGCTAAGCCTTCTACATCACATTGATTTGAAACTAAATCATGTGGTTCGCATGGATTTGAAGCTAAATCATGTGTTTCGCACAGATTTGAAGCTAACTCGTTTATTTCGCCTGCATTTGAAGCTATATCAGTTATATCGCAAGTATTTGAAGCTAAATCATTTGTGTCGCATGGCTTTGAAGCTAACTCGTTTGTTTCGCCTGCATTTGAAGCTATATCAATTGTATCGCAAGTATTTGAAGCTAAATCATTTGTGTCGCATGGCTTTGAGGATAAGCCTTCTACTTCGCATTAATTTGAAGGTAAAACACGTGCTTCGCTTGGATTTGAAGCTAACTCGTTTGTTTCGCCTGCATTTGAAGCTATAACATTTATATCGCAAGTATGTGAAACTAAATCATTTGTTTCGCATGGATTTGAAGCTAAGCCTTCTGCTTCGCATTGATTTGAAACTAAATCATGTGTTTCGCATGGATTTGAAGCTAAGCCTTCTACTTCACATTGATTTGAAACTAAATCATGTGGTTCGCATGGATTTGAAGCTAAATCATGTGTTTCGCACAGATTTGAAGCTAACTCGTTTATTTCGCCTGCATTTGAAGCTATATCAGTTATATCGCAAGTATTTGAAGCTAAATCATTTGTGTCGCATGGCTTTGAGGATAAGCCTCCTACTTCGCATTGATTTGAAACTAAACCATGTGTTTCGCTTGGATTTGAAGCTAACTCGTTTGTTTCGCCTGCATTTGAAGCTATATCATTTATATCGCAAGTATGTGAAACTAAATCATTTGTTTCGCATGGATTTGAAGCTAAGCCTTCTGCTTCGCATTGATTTGAAACTAAATCATGTGTTTCGCATGGATTTGAAGCTAAGCCTTCTACTTCACGTTGATTTGAAACTAAATCATGTGGTTCGCATGGATTTGAAGCTAAATCATGAGTTTCGCACAGATTTGAAGCTAACTCGTTTGTTTCGCCTGCAATTGATGCTATATCAATTGTATCGCAAGTATTTGAAGCTAAATCATTTGTGTCGCATGGCTTTGAGAATAAGCCTTCTACTTCGCATTAATTTGAAGGAAAATCATGTGTTTCGCTTGGATTTGAAGCTAAACCTTCTACTTCGCATTGATTTGGAACTAAATCATGTGTTTCGCTTGGATTTGAAGCTAACTCGTTTGTTTCGCATGGATTTGATGCTATATCAATTGTATCGCAAGTATTTGAAGCTAAATCATTTGTGTCGCATGGCTTTGAGGATAAGCCTTCTACTTCGCATTAATTTGAAGGTAAATCACGTGCTTCGCTTGGATTTGAAGCTAACTCGTTTGTTTCGCCTGCATTTGAAGCTATATCATTTTTACCGCAAGTATGTAAAACTAAATCAATTGTGTCGCACGGATTTGAAGCTAAGCCTTCTGCTTCGCATTGATTTGAAACTAAATCATGTGTTTCGCATGGATTTGAAGCTAAGCCTTCTACTTCACATTGATTTGAAACTAAATCATGTGGTTCGCATGGATTTGAAGCTAAATCATGTGTTTCGCACAGATTTGAAGCTAACTCGTTTATTTCTCCTGCATTTGAAGCTATATCAGTTATATCGCAAGTATTTGAAGCTAAATCATTTGTGTCGCATGGCTTTGAAGCTAACTCGTTTGTTTCGCCTGCATTGAAGCTATATCACTTCTATCGCAAGTATTTGAATCTAAATCATTTGTGTCGCACGGATTTGAAGCTAAGCCTTCTGCTTCGCATTGAATTGAAACTAAATCATGTGTTTCGCATGGATTTGAAGCTAAGCCTTCTACTTCACATTGATTTGAAACTAAATCATGTGGTTCGCATGGATTTGAAGCTAAATCATGTGTTTCGCACAGATTTGAAGCTAACTCGTTTATTTCGCCTGCATTTGAAGCTATATCAGTTATATCGCAAGTATTTGAAGCTAAATCATTTGTGTCGCATGGCTTTGAGGATAAGCCTCCTACTTCGCATTGATTTGAAACTAAACCATGTGTTTCGCTTGGATTTGAAGCTAACTCGTTTGTTTCGCCTGCATTTGAAGCTATATCATTTATATCGCAAGTATGTGAAACTAAATCATTTGTTTCGCATGGATTTGAAGCTAAGCCTTCTGCTTCGCATTGTTTTGAAACTAAATCATGTGTTTCGCATGGATTTGAAGCTAAGCCTTCTACATCACATTGATTTGAAACTAAATCATGTGGTTCGCATGGATTTGAAGCTAAATCATGTGTTTCGCACAGATTTGAAGCTAACTCGTTTATTTCGCCTGCATTTGAAGCTATATCAGTTATATCGCAAGTATTTGAAGCTAAATCATTTGTGTCGCATGGCTTTGAAGCTAACTCGTTTGTTTCTCCTGCATTTGAAGCTATATCAATTGTATCGCAAGTATTTGAAGCTAAATCATTTGTGTCGCATGGCTTTGAGGATAAGCCGTCTACTTCGCATTAATTTGAAGGTAAATCACGTGCTTCGCTTGGATTTGAAGCTAACTCGTTTGTTTCGCCTGCATTTGAAGCTATATCATTTATACCGCAAGTATGTAAAACTAAATCAATTGTTTCGCATGGATTTGAAGCTAAGCCTTCTGCTTCGCATTGATTTGAAACTAAATCATGTGTTTCGCATGGATTTGAAGCTAAGCCTTCTACTTCACATTGATTTGAAACTAAATCATGTGGTTCGCATGGATTTGAAGCTTAATCATGTGTTTCGCACAGATTTGAAGCTAACTCGTTTATTTCGCCTGCTTTTGAAGCTATATCAGTTATATCGCAAGTATTTGAAGCTAAATCATTTGTGTCGCATGGCTTTGAAGCTAACTCGTTTGTTTCGCCTGCATTGAAGCTATATCACTTCTATCGCAAGTATTTGAATCTAAATCATTTGTGTCGCACGGATTTGAAGCTAAGCCTTCTGCTTCGCATTGATTTGAAACTAAATCACGTGTTTCGCATGGATTTGAAGCTAAGCCTTCTACTTCACATTGATTTGAAACTAAATCATGTGGTTCGCATGGATTTGAAGCTAAATCATGTGTTTCGCACAGATTTGAAGCTAACTCGTTTATTTCGCCTGCATTTGAAGCTATATCAGTTATATCGCAAGTATTTGAAGCTAAATCATTTGTGTCGCATGGCTTTGAGGATAAGCCTCCTACTTCGCATTGATTTGAAACTAAACCATGTGTTTCGCTTGGATTTGAAGCTAACTCGTTTGTTTCGCCTGCATTTGAAGCTATATCATTTATATCGCAAGTATGTGAAACTAAATCATTTGTTTCGCATGGATTTGAAGCTAAGCCTTCTGCTTCGCATTGATTTGAAACTAAATCATGTGTTTCGCATGGATTTGAAGCTAAGCCTTCTACATCACATTGATTTGAAACTAAATCATGTGGTTCGCATGGATTTGAAGCTAAATCATGTGTTTCGCACAGATTTGAAGCTAACTCGTTTATTTCGCCTGCATTTGAAGCTATATCAGTTATATCGCAAGTATTTGAAGCTAAATCATTTGTGTCGCATGGCTTTGAAGCTAACTCGTTTGTTTCGCCTGCATTTGAAGCTATATCATTTATATCGCAAGTATGTGAAACTAAATCATTTGTTTCGCATGGATTTGAAGCTAAGCCTTCTGCTTCGCATTGATTTGAAACTAAATCATGTGTTTCGCATGGATTTGAAGCTAAGCCTTCTACTTCACATTGATTTGAAACTAAATTATGTGGTTCGCATGGATTTGAAGCTAAATCATGTGTTTCGCACAGATTTGAAGCTAGCTCGTTTATTTCGCCTGCATTTGAAGCTATATCAGTTATATCGCAAGTATTTGAAGCTAAATAATTTGTGTCGCATGGCTTTGAGGATAAGCCTCCTACTTCGCATTGATTTGAAACTAAACCATGTGTTTCGCTTGGATTTGAAGCTAACTCGTTTGTTTCGCCTGCATTTGAAGCTATATCATTTATATCGCAAGTATGTGAAACTAAATCATTTGTTTCGCATGGATTTGAAGCTAATCCTTCTGCTTCGCATTGATTTGAAACTAAATCATGTGTTTCGCATGGATTTGAAGCTAAGCCTTCTACTTCACATTGATTTGAAACTAAATCATGTGGTTCGCATGGATTTGAAGCTAAGCCTTCTACTTCACGTTGATTTGAAACTAAATCATGTGGTTCGCATGGATTTGAAGCTAAATCATGAGTTTCGCACAGATTTGAAGCTAACTCGTTTGTTTCGCCTGCAATTGATGCTATATCAATTGTATCGCAAGTATTTGAAGCTAAATCATTTGTGTCGCATGGCTTTGAGAATAAGCCTTCTACTTCGCATTAATTTGAAGGAAAATCATGTGTTTCGCTTGGATTTGAAGCTAAACCTTCTACTTCGCATTGATTTGGAACTAAATCATGTGTTTCGCTTGGATTTGAAGCTAACTCGTTTGTTTCGCATGCATTTGAAGCTATATCAATTGTATCGCAAGTATTTGAAGCTAAATCATTTGTGTCGCATGGCTTTGAGGATAAGCCTTCTACTTCGCATTAATTTGAAGGTAAATCACGTGCTTCGCTTGGATTTGAAGCTAACTCGTTTGTTTCGCCTGCATTTGAAGCTATATCATTTATACCGCACGTATGTAAAACTAAATCAATTGTTTCGCATGGATTTGAAGCTAAGCCTTCTGCTTCGCTTTGATTTGAAACTAAATCATGTGTTTCGCATGGATTTGAAGCTAAGCCTTCTACTTTACATTGATTTGAAACTAAATCATGTGGTTCGCATGGATTTGAAGCTAAATCATGTGTTTCGCACAGATTTGAAGCTAACTCGTTTATTTCGCCTGCATTTGAAGCTATATCAGTTATATCGCAAGTATTTGAAGCTAAATCATTTGTGTCGCATGGCTTTGAAGCTAACTCGTTTGTTTCGCCTGCATTGAAGCTATATCACTTCTATCGCAAGTATTTGAATCTAAATCATTTGTGTCGCACGGATTTGAAGCTAAGCCTTCTGCTTCGCATTGATTTGAAACTAAATCATGTGTTTCGCATGGATTTGAAGCTAAGCCTTCTACTTCACGTTGATTTGAAACTAAATCATGTGGTTCGCATGGATTTGAAGCTAAATCATGAGTTTCGCACAGATTTGAAGCTAACTCGTTTGTTTCGCCTGCAGTTGATGCTATATCAATTGTATCGCAAGTATTTGAAGCTAAATCATTTGTGTCGCATGGCTTTGAGAATAAGCCTTCTACTTCGCATTAATTTGAAGGAAAATCATGTGTTTCGCTTGGATTTGAAGCTAAACCTTCTACTTCGCATTGATTTGAAGGTAAATCACGTGCTTCGCTTGGATTTGAAGCTAACTCGTTTGTTTCGCCTGCATTTGAAGCTATATCATTTATACCGCAAGTATGTAAAACTAAATCAATTGTTTCGCATGGATTTGAAGCTAAGCCTTCTGCTTCGCATTGATTTGAAACTAAATCATGTGTTTCGCATGGATTTGAAGCTAAGCCTTCTACTTCACATTGATTTGAAACTAAATCATGTGGTTCGCATGGATTTGAAGCTAAATCATGTGTTTCGCACAGATTTGAAGCTAACTCGTTTATTTCGCCTGCATTTGAAGCTATATCAGTTATATCGCAAGTATTTGAAGCTAAATCATTTGTGTCGCATGGCTTTGAGGATAAGCCTCCTACTTCGCATTGATTTGAAACTAAACCATGTGTTTCGCTTGGATTTGAAGCTAACTCGTTTGTTTCGCCTGCATTTGAAGCTATATCATTTATATCGCAAGTATGTGAAACTAAATCATTTGTTTCGCATGGATTTGAAGCTAAGCCTTCTGCTTCACATTGATTTGAAACTAAATCATGTGGTTCGCATGGATTTGAAGCTAAATCATGTGTTTCGCACAGATTTGAAGCTAACTCGTTTATTTCGCCTGCATTTGAAGCTATATCAGTTATATCGCAAGTATTTGAAGCTAAATCATTTGTGTCGCATGGCTTTGAAGCTAACTCGTTTGTTTCGCCTGCATTGAAGCTATATCACTTCTATCGCAAGAATTTGAATCTAAATCATTTGTGTCGCACGGATTTGAAGCTAAGCCTTCTGCTTCGCATTGATTTGAAACTAAATCATGTGTTTCGCATGGATTTGAAGCTAAGCCTTCTACTTCACATTGATTTGAAGCTAAATCATGTGGTTCGCATGGATTTGAAGCTAAATCATGTGTTTCGCACAGATTTGAAGCTAACTCGTTTATTTCGCCTGCATTTGAAGCTATATCAGTTATATCGCAAGTATTTGAAGCTAAATCATTTGTGTCGCATGGCTTTGAGGATAAGCCTCCTACTTCGCATTGATTTGAAACTAAACCATGTGTTTCGCTTGGATTTGAAGCTAACTCGTTTGTTTCGCCTGCATTTGAAGCTATATCATTTATATTGCAAGTATGTGAAACTAAATCATTTGTTTCGCATGGATTTGAAGCTAAGCCTTCTGCTTCGCATTGATTTGAAACTAAATCATGTGTTTCGCATGGATTTGAAGCTAAGCCTTCTACATCACATTGATTTGAAACTAAATCATGTGGTTCGCATGGATTTGAAGCTAAATCATGTGTTTCGCACAGATTTGAAGCTAACTCGTTTATTTCGCCTGCATTTGAAGCTATATCAGTTATATCGCAAGTATTTGAAGCTAAATCATTTGTGTCGCATGGCTTTGAAGCTAACTCGTTTGTTTCGCCTGCATTGAAGCTATATCACTTCTATCGCAAGTATTTGAATCTAAATCATTTGTGTCGCACGGATTTGAAGCTAAGCCTTCTGCTTCGCATTGATTTGAAACTAAATCATGTGTTTCGCATGGATTTGAAGCTAAGCCTTCTACTTCACATTGATTTGAAACTAAATCATGTGGTTCGCATGGATTTGAAGCTAAATCATGTGTTTCGCACAGATTTGAAGCTAACTCGTTTATTTCGCATGCATTTGAAGCTATATCATGTATATCACACGTATACGAAGCTAAATCATTTTATTCGCATGGATTTGAAGCTAAGCCTTCTACTTCGCATTGATTTGAAGCAAAATCATGTGTTTTGCATGGATTTGAAGATATCTCGTTTGTTTCGACTTTATTTGAATCTGTACCATCTATTTCGCAAGCATTTGAAGCTAATTCTTTTGTGTCGCATGGATTTGACGCTAAACCTTCTACATCGCATTGATTTGCAGTTAAATCGTGTGTTTCGCATGGATTTGAAGAAAACTCGTTTGTTTCGCCTGCATTTGGTGCTATATCATGTATATCACAAGTATTTGAAGCTAAATCATTTGATTCGCATGGATTTGAAGCTAAGCTTTCTACTTCTCATTGATTTGAAGCTAAATCTTGTGATTCGATTGGATTTGAAGCTAAGCCTCCTACTTCTCATTGATTTGAAGCTAAATCACGTGTTACGCTTGGATTTGAAGCTAACTCGTTCGTTTCGCATGCATTTGAAGCTATATCAATTGTATCGGAAGTATTTGAAGCTAAACCATTTGTGTCGCATGGCTTTGAAGGTAAGCCTCCTAGTTCGCATTGATTTGAAGCTAAATCATGTGTTTCGCACAGATTTGAAGCTAACTCGTTTGTTTCGCCTGCATTTGATGCTATATCAATTATATCGCAAGTATTTGAAGCTAAATCATTTGTGTCGCATGGCTTTGAGAATAAGCCTTCTACTTCGCATTAATTTGAAGGAAAATCATGTGTTTCGCTTGGATTTGAAGCTAAACCTTCTACTTCGCATTGATTTGGAACTAAATCATGTGTTTCGCTTAGATTTGAAGCTAACTCGTTTGTTTCGCATGCATTTGAAGCTATATCAATTGTATCGCAAGTATTTGAAGCTAAATCATTTGTGTCGCATGGCTTTGAGGATAAGCCTTCTACTTCGCATTAATTTGAAGGTAAATCACGTGCTTCGCTTGGATTTGAAGCTAACTCGTTTGTTTTGCCTGCATTTGAAGCTATATCAATTGTATCGCAAGCATTTGAAGCTAAATCATTTGTGTCGCATGGCTTTGAGAAAAAGCCTTCTACTTCGCATTAATTTGAAGGAAAATCATGTGTTTCGCTTGGATTTGAAGCTAAACCTTCTACTTCGCATTGATTTGGAACTAAATCATGTGTTTCGCTTGGATTTGAAGCTAAGTCGTTTGTTTCGCATGCATTTGTAGCTATATCAATTGTATCGCAAGTATTTGAAGCTAAATCATTTGTGTCGCATGGCTTTGAGGATAAGCCTTCTACTTCGCATTAATTTGAAGGTAAATCACGTGCTTCGCTTGGATTTGAAGCTAACTCGTTTGTTTCGCCTGCATTTGAAGCTATATCATTTATACCGCAAGTATGTAAAACTAAATCAATTGTTTCGCATGGATTTGAAGCTAAGCCTTCTGCTTCGCATTGATTTGAAACTAAATCATGTGTTTCGCATGGATTTGAAGCTAAGCCTTCTACTTCACATTGATTTGAAACTAAATCATGTGGTTCGCATGGATTTGAAGCTAAATCATGTGTTTCGCACAGATTTGAAGCTAACTCGTTTATTTCGCCTGCATTTGAAGCTATATCAGTTATATCGCAAGTATTTGAAGCTAAATCATTTGTGTCGCATGGCTTTGAAGCTAACTCGTTTGTTTCGCCTGCATTGAAGCTATATCACTTCTATCGCAAGTATTTGAATCTAAATCATTTGTGTCGCACGGATTTGAAGCTAAGCCTTCTGCTTCGCATTGATTTGAAACTAAATCATGTGTTTCGCATGGATTTGAAGCTAAGCCTTCTACTTCACATTGATTTGAAACTAAATCATGTGGTTCGCATGGATTTGAAGCTAAATCATGTGTTTCGCACAGATTTGAAGCTAACTCGTTTATTTCGCATGCATTTGAAGCTATATCATGTATATCACACGTATGCGAAGCTAAATCATTTTATTCGCATGGATTTGAAGCTAAGCCTTCTACTTCGCATTGATTTGAAGCAAAATCATGTGTTTTGCATGGATTTGAAGATATCTCGTTTGTTTCGACTTTATTTGAATCTGTACCATCTATTTCGCAAGCATTTGAAGCTAATTCTTTTGTGTCGCATGGATTTGACGCTAAACCTTCTACATCGCATTGATTTGCAGTTAAATCGTGTGTTTCGCATGGATTTGAAGAAAACTCGTTTGTTTCGCCTGCATTTGGTGCTATATCATGTATATCACAAGTATTTGAAGCTAAATCATTTGATTCGCATGGATTTGAAGCTAAGCTTTCTACTTCTCATTGATTTGAAGCTAAATCTTGTGATTCGATCGGATTTGAAGCTAAGCCTCCTACTTCTCATTGATTTGAAGCTAAATCACGTGTTACGCTTGGATTTGAAGCTAACTCGTTCGTTTCGCATGCATTTGAAGCTATATCAATTGTATCGGAAGTATTTGAAGCTAAACCATTTGTGTCGCATGGCTTTGAAGGTAAGCCTCCTACTTCGCATTGATTTGAAGCTAAATCATGTGTTTCCCACAGATTTGAAGCTAACTCGTTTGTTTCGCCTGCATTTGATGCTATATCAATTATATCGCAAGTATTTGAAGCTAAATCATTTGTGTCGCATGGCTTTGAGAATAAGCCTTCTACTTCGCATTAATTTGAAGGAAAATCATGTGTTTCGCTTGGATTTGAAGCTAAACCTTCTACTTCGCATTGATTTGGAACTAAATCATGTGTTTCGCTTAGATTTGAAGCTAACTCGTTTGTTTCGCATGCATTTGAAGCTATATCAATTGTATCGCAAGTATTTGAAGCTAAATCATTTGTGTCGCATGGCTTTGAGGATAAGCCTTCTACTTCGCATTAATTTGAAGGTAAATCACGTGCTTCGCTTGGATTTGAAGCTAACTCGTTTGTTTCGCCTGCATTTGAAGCTATATCAATTGTATCGCAAGCATTTGAAGCTAAATCATTTGTGTCGCATGGCTTTGAGAAAAAGCCTTCTACTTCGCATTAATTTGAAGGAAAATCATGTGGTTCGCATGGATTTGAAGCTAAATCATGTGTTCCGCATGGATTTGAAGCTAAATCATGTGTTCCGCATGGATTTGAAGCTAACTCTTTTTTTTGCCTACATTTGAAGGTATATCGTTTATATCGCAAGTATTTGAAGTTAAATCATTTGTTTCGTATGACTTTTAAGCTAAATCGTGTGTTTCGCATGGAATTGTAGCTACCTGGTTTGTTTCGCTGCATTTGAAGCTATATCATTTACGTCGCAAGTATTTGAAGCTAAATCATTTGTTTCGCATGGATTTGAAGTTAAGCCATCTACTTCGCATTGATTTGAACCTAAATCATGTGTTTCGCACGGATTTGAAGCTAAGCCTTCTACTTCACATTGATTTGAAACTAAATCATGTGTTTCGCATGGATTTGAAGCTAAGCCTTCTACTTCACATTGATTTGAAACTAAATCATGTGGTTCGCATGGATTTGAAGCTAAATCATGTGTTTCGCACAGATTTGAAGCTAACTCGTTTATTTCGCATGCATTTGAAGCTATATCATGTATATCACACGTATGCGAAGCTAAATCATTTTATTCGCATGGATTTGAAGCTAAGCCTTCTACTTCGCATTGATTTGAAGCAAAATCATGTGTTTTGCATGGATTTGAAGATATCTCGTTTGTTTCGACTTTATTTGAATCTGTACCATCTATTTCGCAAGCATTTGAACCTAATTCTTTTGTGTCACATGGATTTGACGCTAAACCTTCTACATCGCATTGATTTGCAGTTAAATCGTGTGTTTCGCATGGATTTGAAGAAAACTCGTTTGTTTCGCCTGCATTTGGTGCTATATCATGTATATCACAAGTATTTGAAGCTAAATCATTTGATTCGCATGGATTTGAAGCTAAGCTTTCTACTTCTCATTGATTTGAAGCTAAATCTTGTGATTCGATTGGATTTGAAGCTAAGCCTCCTACTTCTCATTGATTTGAAGCTAAATCACGTGTTACGCTTGGATTTGAAGCTAACTCGTTCGTTTCGCATGCATTTGAAGCTATATCAATTGTATCGGAAGTATTTGAAGCTAAACCATTTGTGTCGCATGGCTTTGAAGGTAAGCCTCCTAGTTCGCATTGATTTGAAGCTAAATCATGTGTTTCGCACAGATTTGAAGCTAACTCGTTTGTTTCGCCTGCATTTGATGCTATATCAATTATATCGCAAGTATTTGAAGCTAAATCATTTGTGTCGCATGGCTTTGAGAATAAGCCTTCTACTTCGCATTAATTTGAAGGAAAATCATGTGTTTCGCTTGGATTTGAAGCTAAACCTTCTACTTCGCATTGATTTGGAACTAAATCATGTGTTTCGCTTAGATTTGAAGCTAACTCGTTTGTTTCGCATGCATTTGAAGCTATATCAATTGTATCGCAAGTATTTGAAGCTAAATCATTTGTGTCGCATGGCTTTGAGGATAAGCCTTCTACTTCGCATTAATTTGAAGGTAAATCACGTGCTTCGCTTGGATTTGAAGCTAACTCGTTTGTTTCGCCTGCATTTGAAGCTATATCAATTGTATCGCAAGCATTTGAAGCTAAATCATTTGTGTCGCATGGCTTTGAGAAAAAGCCTTCTACTTCGCATTAATTTGAAGGAAAATCATGTGGTTCGCATGGATTTGAAGCTAAATCATGTGTTCCGCATGGATTTGAAGTTAAATCATGTGTTCCGCATGGATTTGAAGCTAACTCTTTTTTTTGCCTACATTTGAAGGTATATCGTTTATATCGCAAGTATTTGAAGTTAAATCATTTGTTTCGTATGACTTTTAAGCTAAATCGTGTGTTTCGCATGGAATTGTAGCTACCTGGTTTGTTTCGCTGCATTTGAAGCTATATCATTTACGTCGCAAGTATTTGAAGCTAAATCATTTGTTTCGCATGGATTTGAAGTTAAGCCATCTACTTCGCATTGATTTGAACCTAAATCATGTGTTTCGCACGCATTTGAAGCTAAGCCTTCTACTTCACATTGATTTGAAACTAAATCATGTGGTTCGCATGGATTTGAAGCTAAATCATGTGTTTCGCACAGATTTGAAGCTAACTCGTTTATTTCGCCTGCATTTGGAGCTATATCAGTTATATCGCAAGTATTTGAAGCTAAATCATTTGTGTCGCATGGCTTTGAGGATAAGCCTCCTACTTCGCATTGATTTGAAACTAAACCATGTGTTTCGCTTGGATTTGAAGCTAACTCGTTTGTTTCGCCTGCATTTGAAGCTATATCATTTATATCGCAAGTATGTGAAACTAAATCATTTGTTTCGCAAGTATTTGAAGAAATATCATTTGTTTCGCATGGATTTGAAGCTACCTCATTTGTTTCGCCTGCAGTTGAATCTATATCACTTATATCGCAAGTATTTGAAGCTAAATCATTTGTTTCGCATGGATTTGAAGCTACGCCTTCTACTTTGCATTGAGTTTTAGTTAAATCATGTGTTTCGCATGGATTTGATGCTAACTCGTTTGTTTCGCATGAATTTGAAGTTAAATCATTTGTTTCGTATGAATTTTAAGCTAAATCATGTGTTTCGCATGGAATTGAAGCTACCTGGTTTGTTTCGCCTGCATTTGAAGCTATATCATTTACGTCGCAAGTATTTGAAGCTAAATCATTTGTTTCGCATAGATTTGAAGCTAACTCGTTTGTTTCGCCTGCATTTGAAGCTATATTACTTCTAGAGCAGGTATTTGAAGCTAATCATTCGTATGGCATCGATTTGAGGCTAAGCCTTCTACTTCGCATTGATTTGAAGCTAAATCGTGTGTTTCGCTTGGATTTTAAACTAACTCGTTTGATTCGCATGCAGTTGAAGCTAAATCATGTTTATCACAAGTATCTGAAGCTAAACCACTTGTTTCGCAAGTATATGAAGCTAAACCATGTGCTTCGCATTGATTTGAATATAAATCTTGTGTTCCGCATGGATCTGAAGCTAACTCGTTTGTTTTGCCTGCATTTGATGTTATATCATTTATAACGCAAGTATTTGAAGCTAAATCATTTGTTTCGCAAGTATTTGAAGAAATATCATTTGTTTCGCATGGATTTGAAGCTACCTCATTTGTTTCGCCTGCAGTTGAATCTATATCACTTATATCGCAAGTATTTGAAGCTAAATCATTTGTTTCGCATGGATTTGAAGCTACGCCTTCTACTTTGCATTGAGTTTTAGTTAAATCATGTGTTTCGCATGGATTTGATGCTAACTCGTTTGTTTCGCATGAATTTGAAGTTAAATCATTTGTTTCGTATGAATTTTAAGCTAAATCATGTGTTTCGCATGGAATTGAAGCTACCTGGTTTGTTTCGCCTGCATTTGAAGCTATATCATTTACGTCGCAAGTATTTGAAGCTAAATCATTTGTTTCGCATGGATTTGAAGTTAAGCCATCTACTTCGCATTGATTTGAAACTAAATCATGTGTTTCGCTTGGATTTGAAGCTAACACGTTTGATTCGCCTGCATTTGAAGCTATATCATTTAATCGCAAGTATGTGAAGCTAAATAATCTGTTTCGCATGAATCTTAAGCTAAATCATGTGTTTCGCATGGAATTGAAGCTACCTGGTTTGTTTCGCCTGCATTTGAAGCTAGTTCACTTGTATCGCAAGTATTTGAAGAAAAATCATTTGTTTCGCATGGATTTGAAGCTACCTCGTTTGTTTCGCATGCATTTGATGCTGTATCACTTATATTCGCAAGTATTTGAAGGTAAGTCATTTGTTTCGCATGGATATGAAGCTAACTCGTTTGTTTCGCCTGCATTTGAAGCTAAATCATGTTTATCACAAGTATCTGAAGCTAAACCACTTGTTTCGCAAGCATATGAATCTAAACCACGTGTTTCGCATCAATTTGAAGCTAAATCATGTGTTTCGCATAGATTTGAAGCTAACTCGTTTGTTTCGCCTGCATTTGAAGCTATATTACTTCTAGAGCAGGTATTTGAAGCTAATCATTCGTACGGCATCGATTTGAGGCTAAGCCTTCTACTTCGCATTGATTTGAAGCTAAATCGTGTGTTTCGCTTGGATTTTAAACTAACTCGTTTGATTCGCATGCAGTTGAAGCTAAATCATGTTTATCACAAGTATCTGAAGCTAAACCACTTGTTTCGCAAGTATATGAAGCTAAACCATGTGCTTCGCATTGATTTGAATATAAATCTTGTGTTCCGCATGGATCTGAAGCTAACTCGTTTGTTTTGCCTGCATTTGATGTTATATCATTTATAACGCAAGTATTTGAAGCTAAATCATTTGTTTCGCAAGTATTTGAAGAAATATCATTTGTTTCGCATGGATTTGAAGCTACCTCATTTGTTTCGCCTGCAGTTGAATCTATATCACTTATATCGCAAGTATTTGAAGCTAAATCATTTGTTTCGCATGGATTTGAAGCTACGCCTTCTACTTTGCATTGAGTTTTAGTTAAATCATGTGTTTCGCATGGATTTGATGCTAACTCGTTTGTTTCGCATGAATTTGAAGTTAAATCATTTGTTTCGTATGAATTTTAAGCTAAATCATGTGTTTCGCATGGAATTGAAGCTACCTGGTTTGTTTCGCCTGCATTTGAAGCTATATCATTTACGTCGCAAGTATTTGAAGCTAAATCATTTGTTTCGCATGGATTTGAAGTTAAGCCATCTACTTCGCATTGATTTGAAACTAAATCATGTGTTTCGCTTGGATTTGAAGCTAACACGTTTGATTCGCCTGCATTTGAAGCTATATCATTTAATCGCAAGTATGTGAAGCTAAATAATCTGTTTCGCATGAATCTTAAGCTAAATCATGTGTTTCGCATGGAATTGAAGCTAGCTGGTTTGATTCGCATGCATTTGAAGCTAGTTCACTTGTATCGCAAGTATTTGAAGAAAAATCATTTGTTTCGCATGGATTTGAAGCTACCTCGTTTGTTTCGCATGCATTTCAAGCTGTATCAATTATTGTTAGGGTTTATAAAGGTCATAATGAGACTCTTGTTCTGAATCTTAACAAGAGTGTTAGGGATTCCCCATCTGGGCTTCACGGCGGGGGCCAGACACGTGGGTCCTTGATGGCTAGGGGGGTGGGCCTGTCACCCCGTGGCAGAAGTGTTAGTTTTCGCGCCTCGTAACTCTCATGGGCCCCGTCGACAGGTTTATGGTGGTCCTCCGTGAAGGCCTTATCTCTGATTTATGACCAGGCGTTAGCGGAGTTGGGACTGGGACCGCTCGGCGCGATTGCTTCCAGATGGGGTAGATTTCCAAATTTTCCCATGAGGAGGAAGCTCATCTGGAGGCGTTCGCGGTACCCTTTCCCAAGGTCCCAACCAATTAGCGTTCGCCTTTTGGGCCTGCCATGATTGGGCAGTTTTTCCTCGCCGCCCACCCTGAAGTAAAGGTAGGGCTAACCGAGGTGACCTCGTGGAGGCCACACGATTGCTCGACAGTCCTGATCTGTCTATCCACCCTGATACATCTTGAGTCGTCAGTGGATACAGAGGTCTCCCGGGAAGCTAGTTGTTGGAGCACCCGGTTAGCAAAGTAGAGTTTTTAGTCGGCACACCACGTGCAAGATACCACAAAGCTCGAAGCTCACAAGGAGCACCACGAGCATTAACATTTGGTCCTTCGAGCCGGATATTGTGTGGAAAGGTCCACACAGTCCTGTGACATTGTTGGAAGACTTGGCCGTCGACTTGTACATCCAGTGAGGCGCCTGTGTGTGAGGAGTTGGCTCAACACCCCCCTGGACGTGATAGCAGCAAGCGGCGTGCATCTTCAAGGGTTGCATCGACCACTAACATTTGATCCGCCAGAGCAGGATACTCGAGTAATTAGATACAGTCCACTGTGTATTCCTTGGTTCTTGCCAGTAAGAACATCATCGTTGAGTTATTCGAGCCGGTTTGCCGAATAACATTTGAAGAAGAACTTCGACCTATTGGAAGTCCGCTGTCAGCTTGTACATCCAGTGCGGCTGCCGTGCGTGGGAATTGAGCTCACCACCCCTCTGGACGTGATAGGAACAAGCGACAGCCGTCATCAGGGTCCACGCTTCGTGCACGAGACTGCGGACATTGGGCAAGGATCACGCAAGAAAGGACTGCTAGCCGCCAGGAAGCAACGGGCATCCTGTGGGACGATAGAAGTCAAGCTGATCTCACTCCATCCAGTCCGTAAGTCACCATCCCTTTAATTTGTTGTCAGTCGTGCACGTCATGGAGGCAGCAAAGGCATTCTTTACTGAGCGCGGGTCTGTGAAGGCCAGGCTCACCATATTTAAAAGGTTTCTCGAGTCCGAGAGCGCGAACGCGGATCTAATGGCCCTCGAAAAACGCGTAAGAGCAAATGAGAGCCTGTACGAACTTTTCAATAACGTCCAGACTCGAATAGAATGCGCCGTCATAGGTACCCCGCAAGAAGAAGCGCAGTTAGCCGAGCGCGAGCAGTTTGAGGACTCGTATTTCAGTGCGATGTCCAAGGCCGAAGCACGCCTATTAGAGGCTCGTGGCGACTCCGCTACCGCGACGAGTAGTTCGAATCGCGTTACACCGTCGTTGTCCGATGCCTTGCCCGCGGTTCGTCTACCCACAATCAAACTCCCCATATTTGAAGGGGATTGTAACCAATGGATCCGTTTTCGGGACACATTTATCTCGTTGGTGCACGATAGCGAAAGACTAGGTGACATCGACAAGTTTAATTACCTAACGTCGTCGGTGACTGGAGCGGCCGCTCGCGTCATCGAGTCATATAGTGTTTCTGCAGCCAACTACAAATTAGCTTGGGAACGGCTGCAGGAAAAATATAATGATCCGAAGTTGCTCGCGACCCACCACTTAAACTCCATATTAGATGTAGAGCCACTAAAGAAGCCGAGTGGCAAAGGGCTTAGCGAATTTGTAGATACTGCAATTAATAACGTGCGTGCTCTCGAATCAATTCTCAAACCCGCGGAACTTTGGGATGCGCTCATTAGCGCCTGTTTAGCTAGAAAACTAGACGCGGGTTCTCTAGACGAATGGGATAAGCGTACCACGAACTCAAGTTCGTTGCCCACCTTTCGTGAACTATCAAAGTTCCTAGAGCAGCGGTCCCAATATCTCGACCGAAGAGAATCTAATAGATCGAACGTTAGTAAGGATGGAGCTGATCGCCCCAGGAACAAGGCGCATAGTGAAAGAGCCATCAGGACCTTTGTACCCGCGATTCATGTTGCGAGCAAAATAGATAAATGTGTAATATGCAACGAGCAGCACGTGATTGCGCAGTGTCCCAAATTTCTAGCTATGCCCTTTTCAAAAAGATTCGACACGGTGAAGCAATCACGGTTGTGCTTCAATTGTTTACTGCCTGGCCACAGTGTGAAATCGTGTACTCGGTCAAAGTGTCGAAAATGCGGAAAGCTACACAACACCTTGCTCCATAGAGAGACGACTTCTCAGGAAAGTCTGGTCAGCGAGGAAGACCGCGAGCCATCCTCGTCGCACGTGTTACAAGCATGCTCCGCTAACGTCCACTCTGATTGCGTAGTTCTGTCAACGGCATCGGTGTTAGTAGCTGATGGCAAGGGAAGGTATCACAAATGCCGAGCATTGTTAGATGTAGGGTCACAGGCAAATTTCGTAACTAGAGAGCTTTGCGAGCGCATGGGGTTGCCTCGTCTGCCCACCGAAAAGATGGTCGGTGGCTTGGGACGAGTGCAAAGTAGAGTCCAATCCTCCGCTCAGATAAGGTTAAAATCCGCGTCTGGCCATTTCAAATCGCGTCTTTCCTGTTTGGTGATAGAAACTATCACGGAGGAAATGCCCAACATCCCTTTGAACACGTTCAGAGTTCCGGTACCAACCGGATTAGAATTAGCCGATCCCGATTTCCAGACGCCGGGTCGGATTGACCTGTTAATAGGAGCAGGAATCTTTTGGGATCTCTTATGCGTTGGTCAGATCAAATTGGGAACCGGGAATTTAACATTGCAGAAAACCCGACTCGGCTGGGTGTTAGGCGGTAGTCTGCGATGTCCGACACCGCAATCAAGGACCATGTCATTTCACGCGGCAACCAATGCCGAACTAGAGAACAGTTTGTCGCGTTTTTGGGAGGTCGAGGAAATTAGTGCTTCCACTCCCCTGTTCGATCCCCGCGATCCTTGCGAACAGCATTTCACCAAAAACACAAGGCGCGATAAGGAAGGTCGCTTCATCGTAGCCATTCCATTCAATGAGAGGCTTCACCAATTAGGCGAGTCGCGCACTCAAGCGGAGCGGCGATTAATTAATCTGGAGCGCAAGTTCAAAAGAAATCCTGACCTGCACGCACAATACAACGGGTTTCTCCGCGAATACCGGGACCTCCGAGCGCGTCGTAATTCGATTCGTGCAAGAGCAAAATTAAATCCCTTTTTAGATGATCACGGGATCATTAGGGTGGGCGGTCGCCTCCAGAACGCTCCGATAAGCTTCGCACGGAGGCATCCGATATTAGTACCGAATTCGGGTCCATTGCCCGCGTTATTAATTAGGCGCGAGCATTTGCGACTGCTTCACGCTGGTTGCCAGCAGACGCGCGCTTCTCTTTGCGCTAACTACTGGATTGTGTCTGGTGGACGGATTACGCGTAAGGTTTTGCGCGGTTGTATAAAATGTTTCAAGGCGAATCCTATCAGCGCGCAACCCCAAATGGGCATTCTACCTGCCGATCGGGTTAACCCCACTCGCGCCTTCGCTACCTGCGGCGTAGACTATGCCGGCCCGTTTTTGATAGTGGACAGCGGGCGCTCTCGGACAATAAGAAAGGCTTATCTTTGTTTGTTTATATGTTTCACCACAAAGGCAATTCATTTAGAATTATCGACAGACTTGACCACCGACTCATTTTTGAATTGCTTTCGGAGATTCATCTCGCGTAGAGGAAAGTGTCGTGTCATTTATTCTGACAATGGGACAAACTTCATTGGGGCGAGAAATGAATTAAGGGATTTGGGTGAGCTATTGGCATCCCGTGCTCACAATGAAAAATGCGCAAGGACGTTGGCCCAAGACCACATTCAGTGGCAGTTGATCCCACCACGCGCTCCACACTTTGGCGGTTTATGGGAACGTGGGGTTCGATCAGTAAAGGCACATCTGAGGCGCGTGATAGGGGAGCAAAGGCTCACATTCGAGGAAATGTGCACGATACTGGCGCAAATTGAAGCCTGCCTCAATTCCCGTCCCCTATATCCATTGTCTTCCGATCCAACCGATCTCAACCCATTAACCCCTGGTCACTTCCTTGTGGGAGAAGCATTAACGGCTCTACCCCATGCCGATCTCACTGATATTCGTCAAAATAGGCTTAACAGGTTCCAGTTGCTACAGCAAACGATCCAACATTTTTGGCGGCGATGGCAGCGAGACTACCTGCATAATCTCCAGCAACGCCATAAATGGAAGCAGGGACACGGCAGTCCTCTCAAGGTCGGGGACATGGTCCTTATCAAGGAGGACAACCTTCCACCCCTGAAGTGGGCATTGGGACGCGTGGTTGAGCTGCATCCGGGCCAGGATGGCATCAGCAGAGTGTCCACCATTCGCACTACCCGTGGAATGCTCAAGAGACCAGCGTCTAAAATTTGTGTGCTGCCCATAGAAGACTAAGCGAACACTAAGTAGAAATAGTTTGCGTTCAGTAGTTTTAGTCACATTATTCAACTGTTGTCATAGTTCATTGTTGTACTAGTTTATAACCACTAGCATTATATTACGATATGTTCGCTTAATTTTTAGTGCAATTGAACTAGATTAGTTCAAGGTGGGCGGTATGTTAGGGTTTATAAAGGTCATAATGAGACTCTTGTTCTGAATCTTAACAAGAGTGTTAGGGATTCCCCATCTGGGCTTCACGGCGGGGGCCAGACACGTGGGTCCTTGATGGCTAGGGGGGTGGGCCTGTCACCCCGTGGCAGAAGTGTTAGTTTTCGCGCCTCGTAACTCTCATGGGCCCCGTCGACAGGTTTATGGTGGTCCTCCGTGAAGGCCTTATCTCTGATTTATGACCAGGCGTTAGTGGAGTTGGGACTGGGACCGCTCGGCGCGATTGCTTCCAGATGGGGTAGATTTCCAAATTTTCCCATGAGGAGGAAGCTCATCTGGAGGCGTTCGCGGTACCCTTTCCCAAGGTCCCAACCAATTAGCGTTCGCCTTTTGGGCCTGCCATGATTGGGCAGTTTTTCCTCGCCGCCCACCCTGAAGTAAAGGTAGGGCTAACCGAGGTGACCTCGTGGAGGCCACACGATTGCTCGACAGTCCTGATCTGTCTATCCACCCTGATACATCTTGAGTCGTCAGTGGATACAGAGGTCTCCCGGGAAGCTAGTTGTTGGAGCACCCGGTTAGCAAAGTAGAGTTTTTAGTCGGCACACCACGTGCAAGATACCACAAAGCTCGAAGCTCACAAGGAGCACCACGAGCATTAACAATTATATTCGCAAGTATTTGAAGCTAAGTCATTTGTTTCGCATGGATTTGAAGCTAAGCCATCTACTTCGCATTGATTTGAAGCTAAATCACTTGTGTCGCTTGGTTGTAATGCTAACTCGTTTGTTTCGCATGCGGTTGAAGCTAAATCATGTTTATCACAAGTATCTGAAGCTAAGCCACTTGTTTCGCAACCATATGAAGCTAAACCATGTGCTTCGCATTGATTTGAAGCTAAATCATGTGTTTCGCATGGATTTGAAGCTAACTCGTTTGTTTTGCCTACATTTGAAGGTATATCGTTTATATCGCAAGTATTTGAAGCTAAATCATTTGTTTCGTATGAATTTTAAGCTAAATCATGTGTTTCGCATGGAATTGAAGCTACCTGGTTTGTATCGCCTGCATTTGAAGCTATATCATTTACGTCGCAAGTATTTGAAGCTAAATCATTTGTGTCGCATGGCTTTGAGGATAAGCCTTCTACTTCGCATTAATTTGAAGGTAAATCACGTGCTTCGCTTGGATTTGAAGCTAACTCGTTTGTTTCGCCTGCATTTGAAGCTATATCAATTGTATCGCAAGCATTTGAAGCTAAATCATTTGTGTCGCATGGCTTTGAGAAAAAGCCTTCTACTTCGCATTAATTTGAAGGAAAATCATGTGGTTCGCATGGATTTGAAGCTAAATCATGTGTTCCGCATGGATTTGAAGCTAAATCATGTGTTCCGCATGGATTTGAAGCTAACTCTTTTTTTTGCCTACATTTGAAGGTATATCGTTTATATCGCAAGTATTTGAAGTTAAATCATTTGTTTCGTATGACTTTTAAGCTAAATCGTGTGTTTCGCATGGAATTGTAGCTACCTGGTTTGTTTCGCTGCATTTGAAGCTATATCATTTACGTCGCAAGTATTTGAAGCTAAATCATTTGTTTCGCATGGATTTTAAGTTAAGCCATCTACTTCGCATTGATTTGAACCTAAATCATGTGTTTCGCACGGATTTGAAGCTAAGCCTTCTACTTCACATTGATTTGAAACTAAATCATGTGGTTCGCATGGATTTGAAGCTAAATCATGTGTTTCGCACAGATTTGAAGCTAACTCGTTTATTTCGCCTGCATTTGAAGCTATATCAGTTATATCGCAAGTATTTGAAGCTAAATCATTTGTGTCGCATGGCTTTGAGGATAAGCCTCCTACTTCGCATTGATTTGAAACTAAACCATGTGTTTCGCTTGGATTTGAAGCTAACTCGTTTGTTTCGCCTGCATTTGAAGCTATATCATTTATATCGCAAGTATGTGAAACTAAATCATTTGTTTCGCATGGATTTGAAGCTAAGCCTTCTGCTTCGCATTGATTTGAAACTAAATCATGTGTTTCGCTTGGATTTGAAGCTAACTCGTTTGTTTCGCATGCATTTGAAGCTATATCAATTGTATCGCAAGTATTTGAAGCTAAATCATTTGTGTCGCATGGCTTTGAGGATAAGCCTTCTACTTCGCATTAATTTGAAGGTAAATCACGTGCTTCGCTTGGATTTGAAGCTAACTCGTTTGTTTCGCCTGCATTTGAAGCTATATCAATTGTATCGCAAGTATTTGAAGCTAAATCATTTGTGTCGCATGGCTTTGAGGATAAGCCTTCTACTTCGCATTAATTTGAAGGTAAATCACGTGCTTCGCTTGGATTTGAAGCTAACTCGTTTGTTTCGCCTGCATTTGAAGCTATATCATTTATATCGCAAGTATGTGAAACTAAATCATTTGTTTCGCATGGATTTGAAGCTAAGCCTTCTGCTTCGCATTGATTTGAAACTAAATCATGTGTTTCGCATGGATTTGAAGCTAATCCTTCTACTTCACATTGATTTGAAACTAAATCATGTGGTTCGCATGGATTTGAAGCTAAATCATGTGTTTCGCACAGATTTGAAGCTAACTCGTTTATTTCGCCTGCATTTGAAGCTATATCAGTTATATCGCAAGTATTTGAAGCTAAATCATTTGTGTCGCATGGCTTTGAGGATAAGCCTCCTACTTCGCATTGATTTGAAACTAAACCATGTGTTTCGCTTGGATTTGAAGCTAACTCGTTTGTTTCGCCTGCTTTTGAAGCTATATAATTTATATCGCAAGTATGTGAAACTAAATCATTTGTTTCGCATGGATTTGAAGCTAAGCCTTCTGCTTCGCATTGATTTGAAACTAAATCATGTGTTTCGCATGGATTTAAAGCTAAGCCTTCTACTTCACGTTGATTTGAAACTAAATCATGTGGTTCGCATGGATTTGAAGCTAAATCATGAGTTTCGCACAGATTTGAAGCTAACTCGTTTGTTTCGCCTGCAATTGATGCTATATCAATTGTATCGCAAGTATTTGAAGCTAAATCATTTGTGTCGCATGGCTTTGAGAATAAGCCTTCTACTTCGCATTAATTTGAAGGAAAATCATGTGTTTCGCTTGGATTTGAAGCTAAACCTTCTACTTCGCATTGATTTGGAACTAAATCATGTGTTTCGCTTGGATTTGAAGCTAACTCGTTTGTTTCGCATGCATTTGAAGCTATATCAATTGTATCGCAAGTATTTGAAGCTAAATCATTTGTGTCGCATGGCTTTGAGGATAAGCCTTCTACTTCGTATTAATTTGAAGGTAAATCACGTGCTTCGCTTGGATTTGAAGCTAACTCGTTTGTTTCGCCTGCATTTGAAGTTATATCATTTATACCGCAAGTATGTAAAACTAAATCAATTGTTTCGCATGGATTTGAAGCTAAGCCTTCTGCTTCGCATTGATTTGAAACTAAATCATGTGTTTCGCATGGATTTGAAGCTAAGCCTTCTACTTCACATTGATTTGAAACTAAATCATGTGGTTCGCATGGATTTGAAGCTAAATCATGTGTTTCGCACAGATTTGAAGCTAACTCGTTTATTTCGCCTGCATTTGAAGCTATATCAGTTATATCGCAAGTATTTGAAGCTAAATCATTTGTGTCGCATGGCTTTGAAGCTAACTCGTTTGTTTCGCCTGCATTGAAGCTATATCACTTCTATCGCAAGTATTTGAATCTAAATCATTTGTGTCGCACGGATTTGAAGCTAAGCCTTCTGCTTCGCATTGATTTGAAACTAAATCATGTGTTTCGCATGGATTTGAAGCTAAGCCTTCTACTTCACATTGATTTGAAACTAAATCATGTGGTTCGCATGGATTTGAAGCTAAATCATGTGTTTCGCACAGATTTGAAGCTAACTCGTTTATTTCGCCTGCATTTGAAGCTATATCAGTTATATCGCAAGTATTTGAAGCTAAATCATTTGTGTCGCATGGCTTTGAGGATAAGCCTCCTACTTCGCATTGATTTGAAACTAAACCATGTGTTTCGCTTGGATTTGAAGCTAACTCGTTTGTTTCGCCTGCATTTGAAGCTATATCATTTATATCGCAAGTATGTGAAACTAAATCATTTGTTTCGCATGGATTTGAAGCTAAGCCTTCTGCTTCGCATTGATTTGAAACTAAATCATGTGTTTCGCATGGATTTGAAGCTAAGCCTTCTACATCACATTGATTTGAAACTAAATCATGTGGTTCGCATGGATTTGAAGCTAAATCATGTGTTTCGCACAGATTTGAAGCTAACTCGTTTATTTCGCCTGCATTTGAAGCTATATCAGTTATATCGCAAGTATTTGAAGCTAAATCATTTGTGTCGCATGGCTTTGAAGCTAACTCGTTTGTTTCGCCTGTATTGAAGCTATATCACTTCTATCGCAAGTATTTGAATCTAAATCATTTGTGTCGCACGGATTTGAAGCTAAGACTTCTGCTTCGCATTGATTTGAAACTAAATCATGTGTTCCGCATGGATTTGAAGCTAACTCTTTTTTTTGCCTACATTTGAAGGTATATCGTTTATATCGCAAGTATTTGAAGCTAAATCATTTGTTTCGTATGACTTTTAAGCTAAATCGAGTATTTCGCATGGAATTGTAGCTACCTGGTTTGTTTCGCTGCATTTGAAGCTATATCATTTACGTCGCAAGTATTTGAAGCTAAATCATTTGTTTCGCATGGATTTGAAGTTAAGCCATCTACTTCGCATTGATTTGTACCTAAATCATGTGTTTCGCTTGGATTTGGATCTAACACGTTTGTTTCGCCTGCATTTGAAGCTATATCAATTATATAACAAGTACTTGAAGCTAAATCATTTGTGTCGCATGACTTTGAAGATAAACCTTCTACTTTGCATTAATTTGAAGGTAAATCATGTGTTTCGTATGGATTTGAAGCTAACTCGTTTGTTTCGCCTGCATTTGAAGCTATATCATTTAATCGCAAGTATGTGAAGCTAAATAATCTGTTTCGCATGAATCTTAAGCTAAATCATGTATTTCGCATGGAATTGAAGCTACCTGGTTTGTTTCGCCTGCATTTGAAGCTAGTTCACTTGTATCGCAAGTATTTGAAGAAAAATCATTTGTTTCGCATGGATTTGAAGCTACCTCGTTTGTTTCGCATGCATTTGATGCTGTATCACTTATATTCGCAAGTATTTGAAGGTAAGTCATTTGTTTCGCATGGATATGAAGCTAACTCGTTTGTTTCGCCTGCATTTGAAGCTAAATCATGTTTATCACAAGTATCTGAAGCTAAACCACTTGTTTCGCAAGCATATGAAGCTAAACCACGTGTTTCGCATCAATTTGAAGCTAAATCATGTGTTTCGCATAGATTTGAAGCTAACTCGTTTGTTTCGCCTGCATTTGAAGCTATATCATTTAATCGCAAGTATGTGAAGCTAAATAATCTGTTTCGCATGAATCTTAAGCTAAATCATGTATTTCGCATGGAATTGAAGCTACCTGGTTTGTTTCGCCTGCATTTGAAGCTAGTTCACTTGTATCGCAAGTATTTGAAGAAAAATCATTTGTTTCGCATGGATTTGAAGCTACCTCGTTTGTTTCGCATGCATTTGATGCTGTATCACTTATATTCGCAAGTATTTGAAGGTAAGTCATTTGTTTCGCATGGATATGAAGCTAACTCGTTTGTTTCGCCTGCATTTGAAGCTAAATCATGTTTATCACAAGTATCTGAAGCTAAACCACTTGTTTCGCAAGCATATGAAGCTAAACCACGTGTTTCGCATCAATTTGAAGCTAAATCATGTGTTTCGCATAGATTTGAAGCTAACTCGTTTGTTTCGCCTGCATTTGAAGCTATATCACTTCTAGAGCAGGTATTTGAAGCTAATCATTCGTATGGCATCGATTTGAGGCTAAGCCTTCTACTTCGCATTGATTTGAAGCTAAATCGTGTGTTTCGCTTGGATTTTAAACTAACTCGTTTGATTCGCATGCAGTTGAAGCTAAATCATGTTTATCACAAGTATCTGAAGCTAAACCACTTGTTTCGCAAGTATATGAAGCTAAACCATGTGCTTCGCATTGATTTGAATATAAATCTTGTGTTCCGCATGGATCTGAAGCTAACTCGTTTGTTTTACCTACATTTGATGTTATATCATTTATAACGCAAGTATTTGAAGCTAAATCATTTGTTTCGCAAGTATTTGAAGAAATATCATTTGTTTCGCATGGATTTGAAGCTACCTCATTTGTTTCGCCTGCATTTGAATCTATATCACTTATATCGCAAGTATTTGAAGCTAAATCATTTGTTTCGCATGGATTTGAAGCTACGCCTTCTACTTTGCATTGAGTTTTAGTTAAATCATGTGTTTCGCATGGATTTGATGCTAACTCGTTTGTTTCGCATGAATTTGAAGTTAAATCATTTGTTTCGTATGAATTTTAAGCTAAATCATGTGTTTCGCATGGAATTGAAGCTACCTGGTTTGTTTCGCCTGCATTTGAAGCTATATCATTTACGTCGCAAGTATTTGAAGCTAAATCATTTGTTTCGCATGGATTTGAAGTTAAGCCATCTACTTCGCATTGATTTGAAACTAAATCATGTGTTTCGCTTGGATTTGAAGCTAACACGTTTGATTCGCCTGCATTTGAAGCTATATCATTTAATCGCAAGTATGTGAAGCTAAATAATCTATTTCGCATGAATCTTAAGCTAAATCATGTGTTTCGCATGGAATTGAAGCTAGCTGGTTTGATTCGCATGCATTTGAAGCTAGTTCACTTGTATCGCAAGTATTTGAAGAAAAATCATTTGTTTCGCATGGATTTGAAGCTACCTCGTTTGTTTCGCATGCATTTCAAGCTGTATCAATTATATTCGCAAGTATTTGAAGCTAAGTCATTTGTTTCGCATGGATTTGAAGCTAAGCCATCTACTTCGCATTGATTTGAAGCTAAATCACTTGTGTCGCTTGGTTGTAATGCTAACTCGTTTGTTTCGCATGCGGTTGAAGCTAAATCATGTTTATCACAAGTATCTGAAGCTAAGCCACTTGTTTCGCAACCATATGAAGCTAAACCATGTGCTTCGCATTGATTTGAAGCTAAATCATGTGTTTCGCATGGATTTGAAGCTAACTCGTTTGTTTTGCCTACATTTGAAGGTATATCGTTTATATCGCAAGTATTTGAAGCTAAATCATTTGTTTCGTATGAATTTTAAGCTAAATCATGTGTTTCGCATGGAATTGAAGCTACCTGGTTTGTATCGCCTGCATTTGAAGCTATATCATTTACGTCGCAAGTATTTGAAGCTAAATCATTTGTGTCGCATGGCTTTGAGGATAAGCCTTCTACTTCGCATTAATTTGAAGGTAAATCACGTGCTTCGCTTGGATTTGAAGCTAACTCGTTTGTTTCGCCTGCATTTGAAGCTATATCAATTGTATCGCAAGCATTTGAAGCTAAATCATTTGTGTCGCATGGCTTTGAGAAAAAGCCTTCTACTTCACATTAATTTGAAGGAAAATCATGTGGTTCGCATGGATTTGAAGCTAAATCATGTGTTCCGCATGGATTTGAAGCTAAATCATGTGTTCCGCATGGATTTGAAGCTAACTCTTTTTTTGCCTACATTTGAAGGTATATCGTTTATATCGCAAGTATTTGAAGTTAAATCATTTGTTTCGTATGACTTTTAAGCTAAATCGTGTGTTTCGCATGGAATTGTAGCTACCTGGTTTGTTTCGCTGCATTTGAAGCTATATCATTTACGTCGCAAGTATTTGAAGCTAAATCATTTGTTTCGCATGGATTTGAAGTTAAGCCATCTACTTCGCATTGATTTGAACCTAAATCATGTGTTTCGCACGGATTTGAAGCTAAGCCTTCTACTTCACATTGATTTGAAACTAAATCATGTGGTTCGCATGGATTTGAAGCTAAATCATGTGTTTCGCACAGATTTGAAGCTAACTCGTTTATTTCGCCTGCATTTGAAGCTATATCAGTTATATCGCAAGTATTTGAAGCTAAATCATTTGTGTCGCATGGCTTTGAGGATAAGCCTCCTACTTCGCATTGATTTGAAACTAAACCATGTGTTTCGCTTGGATTTGAAGCTAACTCGTTTGTTTCGCCTGCATTTGAAGCTATATCATTTATATCGCAAGTATGTGAAACTAAATCATTTGTTTCGCATGGATTTGAAGCTAAGCCTACTGCTTCGCATTGATTTGAAACTAAATCATGTGTTTCGCTTGGATTTGAAGCTAACTCGTTTGTTTCGCATGCATTTGAAGCTATATCAATTGTATCGCAAGTATTTGAAGCTAAATCATTTGTGTCGCATGGCTTTGAGGATAAGCCTTCTACTTCGCATTAATTTGAAGGTAAATCACGTGCTTCGCTTGGATTTGAAGCTAACTTGTTTGTTTCGCCTGCATTTGAAGCTATATCAATTGTATCGCAAGTATTTGAAGCTAAATCATTTGTGTCGCATGGCTTTGAGGATAAGCCTTCTACTTCGCATTAATTTGAAGGTAAATCACGTGCTTCGCTTGGATTTGAAGCTAACTCGTTTGTTTCGCCTGCATTTGAAGCTATATCATTTATATCGCAAGTATGTGAAACTAAATCATTTGTTTCGCATGGATTTGAAGCTAAGCCTTCTGCTTCGCATTGATTTGAAACTAAATCATGTGTTTCGCATGGATTTGAAGCTAATCCTTCTACTTCACATTGATTTGAAACTAAATCATTTGGTTCGCATGGATTTGAAGCTAAATCATGTGTTTCGCACAGATTTGAAGCTAACTCGTTTATTTCGCCTGCATTTGAAGCTATATCAGTTATATCGCAAGTATTTGAAGCTAAATCATTTGTGTCGCATGGCTTTGAGGATAAGCCTCCAACTTCGCATTGATTTGAAACTAAACCATGTGTTTCGCTTGGATTTGAAGCTAACTCGTTTGTTTCGCCTGCTTTTGAAGCTATATCATTTATATCGCAAGTATGTGAAACTAAATCATTTGTTTCGCATGGATTTGAAGCTAAGCCTTCTGCTTCGCATTGATTTGAAACTAAATCATGTGTTTCGCATGGATTTGAAGCTAAGCCTTCTACTTCACGTTGATTTGAAACTAAATCATGTGGTTCGCATGGATTTGAAGCTAAATCATGAGTTTCGCACAGATTTGAAGCTAACTCGTTTGTTTCGCCTGCATTTGAAGCTATATCAGTTATATCGCAAGTATTTGAAGCTAAATCATTTGTGTCGCATGGCTTTGAAGCTAACTCGTTTGTTTCGCCTATATTGAAGCTATATCACTTCTATCGCAAGTATTTGAATCTAAATCATTTGTGTCGCACGGATTTGAAGCTAAGCCTTCTGCTTCGCATTGATTTGAAACTAAATCATGTGTTCCGCATGGATTTGATGCTAACTCTTTTTTTTGCCTACATTTGAAGGTATATCGTTTATATCGCAAGTATTTGAAGCTAAATCATTTGTTTCGTATGACTTTTAAGCTAAATCGAGTATTTCGCATGGAATTGTAGCTACCTGGTTTGTTTCGCTGCATTTGAAGCTATATCATTTACGTCGCAAGTATTTGAAGCTAAATCATTTGTTTCGCATGGATTTGAAGTTAAGCCATCTACTTCGTATTGATTTGTACCTAAATCATGTGTTTCGCTTGGATTTGGATCTAACACGTTTGTTTCGCCTGCATTTGAAGCTATATCAATTATATAACAAGTACTTGAAGCTAAATCATTTGTGTCGCATGACTTTGAAGATAAACCTTCTACTTTGCATTAATTTGAAGGTAAATCATGTGTTTCGTATGGATTTGAAGCTAACTCGTTTGTTTCGCCTGCATTTGAAGCTATATCATTTAATCGCAAGTATGTGAAGCTAAATAATCTGTTTCGCATGAATCTTAAGCTAAATCATGTATTTCGCATGGAATTGAAGCTACCTGGTTTGTTTCGCCTGCATTTGAAGCTAGTTCACTTGTATCGCAAGTATTTGAAGAAAAATCATTTGTTTCGCATGGATTTGAAGCTACTTCGTTTGTTTCGCATGCATTTGATGCTGTATCACTTATATTCGCAAGTATTTGAAGGTAAGTCATTTGTTTCGCATGGATATGAAGCTAACTCGTTTGTTTCGCCTGCATTTGAAGCTAAATCATGTTTATCACAAGTATCTGAAGCTAAACCACTTGTTTCGCAAGCATATGAAGCTAAACCACGTGTTTCGCATCAATTTGAAGCTAAATCATGTGTTTCGCATAGATTTGAAGCTAACTCGTTTGTTTCGCCTGCATTTGAAGCTATATCACTTCTAGAGCAGGTATTTGAAGCTAATCATTCGTATGGCATCGATCTGAGGCTAAGCCTTCTACTTCGCATTGATTTGAAGCTAAATCGTGTGTTTCGCTTGGATTTTAAACTAACTCGTTTGATTCGCATGCAGTTGAAGCTAAATCATGTTTATCACAAGTATCTGAAGCTAAACCACTTGTTTCGCAAGTATATGAAGCTAAACCATGTGCTTCGCATTGATTTGAATATAAATCTTGTGTTCCGCATGGATCTGAAGCTAACTCGTTTGTTTTGCCTGCATTTGATGTTATATCATTTATAACGCAAGTATTTGAAGCTAAATCATTTGTTTCGCAAGTATTTGAAGAAATATCATTTGTTTCGCATGGATTTGAAGCGACCTCATTTGTTTCGCCTGCAGTTGAATCTATATCACTTATATCGCAAGTATTTGAAGCTAAATCATTTGTTTCGCATGGATTTGAAGCTACGCCTTCTACTTTGCATTGAGTTTTAGTTAAATCATGTGTTTCGCATGGATTTGAAGCTAACACGTTTGATTCGCCTGCATTTGAAGCTATATCATTTAATCGCAAGTATGTGAAGCTAAATAATCTGTTTCGCATGAATCTTAAGCTAAATCATGTGTTTCGCATGGAATTGAAGCTAGCTGGTTTGATTCGCATGCATTTGAAGCTAGTTCACTTGTATCGCAAGTATTTGAAGAAAAATCATTTGTTTCGCATGGATTTGAAGCTACCTCGTTTGTTTCGCATGCATTTCAAGCTGTATCAATTATATTCGCAAGTATTTGAAGCTAAGTCATTTGTTTCGCATGGATTTGAAGCTAAGCCATCTACTTCGCATTGATTTGAAGCTAATTCATGTGTTTCGCATGGATTTGCAGCTAAATCATGTGTTTCGCTCAGATTTGAAGCTAACTCGTTTGTTTCGCATGCATTTCAAGCTGTATCAATTATATTCGCAAGTATTTGAAGCTAAGTCATTTGTTTCGCATGGATTTGAAGCTAAGCCATCTACTTCGCATTGATTTGAAGCTAAATCATGTGTTTCGCATGGATTTGCAGCTAAATCATGTGTTTCGCTCAGATTTGAAGCTAACTCGTTTGTTTCGCCTGCATTTGATGCTATATCATTTATATCGCAAGTATGTGAAGATAAATCAGTTGTTTCGCATGGATTTGTAAATAAGCCTTCTACTTCGCATTGATTTGAATCTAAATCATGTGTTTCGCTTGGATTTGTAGCTAACTCGTTTGTTTCGTCTGCATTTGAAGATTTATCAATTATATCGCAAGTATGTGAAGCTAAGTCATTTGTTTCGCATGGATTTGAAGCTAAGCCTTCTACTTCGCATTGATTTGAAACTAAATCATGTGTTTCGCTTGGATTTGAAGCTAACTCGTTTGTTTCGCCTGCATTTGAAGCTATATCAATTATATCGCAAGTATTTGAAGCTAAATCATTTGTGTCGCATGGATTTGAAGCTAAGCCTGCTACTTCGCATTGATTTGAAACTAAATCTCTGTGTTTCGCTTGGATTTGAAGCTAACTCGTTTGTTTCGCCTGCATTTGAAGCTTTATCAATTATATCGCAATTATTTGAAGCTAAATAATTTGTGTCGCATTGATTTGTAGCTACGCCTTCTACTTCGCAATGATTTGTAGCTAAATCATTTGTTTCCCTTGGATTTGAAGCTAACTCGATTGTTTCGCATGCAGTTGAAGCTAAATCATGTTTATCACAAGTATCTGATGCTAAATCATTTGTTTCGCACGAATTTTAAGCTAACCCTTCTACTTCGCATTGATTTGGAACTAAATCATGTGTTTCGCATGCATTTGAAGCTAACTCGTTTGTTTCGCATGCAGTTGAAGGTAAATCATGTATACCACAAGTATTTAAAGCTAACCCATTTGTTTCGCAAGAATATGAAGCTAAACTGTGTGTTTCCCATTGATTTGAAGCTAAATCATGTGTTTTGCATGGATTTGAAGTTAACTCGTTTATTTCGCCTGCATTTGAAGCTAAATCATGTATATCACAATCATTTGAAGTTAAACCATTTGTTTCGCATGGATTTGAAGTTACGCCTTCTACTTCGCATTGATTTGAAGCTAAGTCATTTGTTTCGCATGGATTTGAAGCTAAGCCTTCTACTTCGCATTGATTTGAAACTAAATCATGTGTTTCGCTTGGATTTGATGCTAACTCGTTTGTTTCGCCTGCATTTGAAGCTATATCAATTATATCGCAAGTATTTGAAGCTAAATCATTTGTGTCGCATGGATTTGAAGCTAAGCCTGCTACTTCGCATTGATTTGAAACTAAATCTCTGTGTTTCGCTTGGATTTGAAGCTAAATCTTCTACATCGCAATGATTTGAAGCTAAATCATGTGTTTCGCTTGAATATGAAGCTAACTCTTTTCTTTCGTCTGCATTAGAAGCTTTTTCAATTTTATCGCAAGAATTTGAAGCTAAATCATTTGTGTCGCATGTATTTGAAGCTACGCCTTCTACTTCGCATTGATTTGAAGCTAAATCATGTGTTTCGCATGGATTTGATGCTAGCTCGTTTGTTTCGTCTCCATTTGAAGCTTCATCGTTTATATTCGCAAGTATTTGAATCCAAATCAGTTGTTTCGCATGTATTTGAAACTAATTCGTTTGTTTCGCCTGCATTTGAAGCTTTATCAATTATATCGCAAGTATTTGAAACTAAATCATTGCTGTCGCGTGGATTTGAAGCTACGCCTTCTACTTCGCATTAATTTGAAGCTAAATCATGTGTTTCGCATGGATTTGAAGCTAAGCCTTCTACTTCGCATTGATGTGAAACTAACTCATGTGTTTCGCATGGATTTGAAGCTAACTCGTTTGTTTCGCCTGCATTTGAAGCTATATCACTTCTATCGCAAGTATTTGAAAACTAAATCGTAGCCTTCTACTTTGCATTGATTTGTAGCTAAATCATTTGTTACGCATTTATTAGGAACTAACTCGTTCGTTTCCCCTGCATTTGAAGCTACATCACTTTATCTATACTTAAATCGTATGTTTCGCGTGCATTTAAAACTAATTCGTGTATTTCGCATGAATCTGAAGCTAAATTGTTCATTTCGCATGAATTTGAAGCTAAATCGTTCGTTTAAAATCGCTATTTCGCAAGAATTTGTAGCGAAATCGTGTGTTTAGCATGATATTGAAGCTAAATAGTTTGTCTCGCGTGGATTCGAAGCTAATTCGTGTATTTCGAATGTACCTGAAGCTAAATTGTTCATTTCGCATGAATTTGAAGCTAAATCGTTCGTTTGAAATCGTTATTTCGCACGAATTTGAAGCGAAATCGTGTATTTCGCATGATATTGACGTTAAATCGTTTGTCTCGCGTGGATTCGAAGCTAATTCGTGTATTTCCAATGAATCTGAAGCTAAATTGTTCATTTCGCATGAATTTGAAACTAATCGTTTGTTTAAAATCGCTATTTCGCAAGAATTTGTAGCGAAAATCGTGTATTTCGCATGATATTGACGTTAACTCGTTTGTCTCGCGTGAATTCGAAGCTGATTCGTGTATTTCGAATGAATCTCAAGCTAAATTGTTCATTCCCCATGAATTTGAAACTAAATCGTTTGTTTAAAATCGCTGTTTCGCAAGAATTTGTACCGAAATCGTGTGTTTCGCATGATATTGACGCTAAATCGTTTGTCTCGCGTGGATTTGAAGCTAATTCGTGTATTTCGAATGAATCTGAAGCTAAATTGTTCATTTCGCATGAATTTGAAGCTAAATCGTTTGTTAAAAATCGCTATTTCGCACGAATTTGTAGGGATATCGTGTGTTTCGCATGATATTGAAGTTGAATAGTATGTTTCGCGTATATTTAAAACTAATTCGTGTATTTCGAATGTACCTGAAGCCAAATTGTTCATTTCGCATGAATTTGAAGCTAAATCGTTCGTTTGAAATCGTTATTTCGCACGAATTTGTAGCGGAATCGTGTGTTTCGCATGATATTGAAGTTAAATCGTATGTTTCGCGTGCATTTAAAACTAATTCGTGTATTTCGCATGAATCTGAAGATAAATTGTTCATTTCGCATGAATTTGAATCTAAATCGTTCGTTTAAAATCGCTATTTCGCAAGAATTTGTAGCAAAATCGTGTGCTTATCATGATATTGAAGCTAAATCGTTTGCCTCGCGTGGAATTGAAGCTAATTCGTGTATTTCGAATTATTCTGAAGCCAAATTGTTCTTTTCGCTTGAGTTTGAAGGTAAATCGTTTGTTAAAAATCACTATTTCGCACGAATTTGTAGAGATATCGTGTGTTTCGCATGATATTGAAGTTGAATAGTATGTTTCGCGTATATTTAAAACTAATTCGTGTATTTCGAATGTACCTGAAGCTAAATTGTTCATTTCGCATGAATTTGAAGCTAAATCGTTCGTTTGAAATCGTTATTTCGCACGAATTTGTAGCGGAATCGTGTGTTTCGCATGATATTGAAGTCAAATCGTATGTTTCGCGTGCATTTAAAACTAATTCGTGTATTTCGCATGAATCTGAAGCTAAATTGTTCTTTTCGCATGAATTTGAAGCTAAATCGTTCGTTTGAAATCGTTATTTCGCACGAATTTGAAGCGAAATCGTGTATTTCGAATGATATTGACGTTAAATCGTTTGTCTCGCGTGGATTCGAAGCTAATTCGTGTATTTCCAATGAATCTGAAGCTAAATTGTTCATTTCGCATGAATTTGAAACTAAATCGTTTGTTTAAAATCGCTATTTCGCAAGAATTTGTAGCGAAATCGTGTATTTCGCATGATATTGACGTTAAATCGTTTGTCTCGCGTGAATTCGAAGCTAATTCGTGTATTTCGAATGAATCTCAAGCCAAATTGTTCATTCCGCATGAATTTGAAACTAAATCGTTTGTTTAAAATCGCTATTTCGCAAGAATTTGTAGCGAAATCGTGTGTTTCGCATGATATTGACGCTAAATCGTTTGTCTCGCGTGGATTTGAAGCTAATTCGTGTATTTCGAATGAATCTGAAGCTAAATTGTTCATTTCGCATGAATTTGAAGCTAAATCGTTCGTTTGAAATCGTTATTTCGCACGAATTTGTAGGGATATCGTGTGTTTCGCATGATATTGAAGTTGAATAGTATGTTTCGCGTATATTTAAAACTAATTCGTGTATTTCGAATGTACCTGAAGCTAAATTGTTCATTTCGCATGAATTTGAAGCTAAATCGTTCGTTTGAAATCGTTATTTCGCACGAATTTGTAGCGGAATCGTGTGTTTCGCATGATATTGAAGTTAAATCGTATGTTTCGCGTGCATTTAAAACTAATTCGTGTATTTCGCATGAATCTGAAGCTAAATTGTTCATTTCGCATGAATTTGAAGCTAAATCGTTCGTTTAAAATCGCTATTTCGCAAGAATTTGTAGCGAAATCGTGTGTTTAGCATGATATTGAAGGTAAATCGTTTGTCTCGCGTGGATTCGAAGCTAATTCGTGTATTTCGAATGTACCTGAAGCTAAATTGTTCATTTCGCATGAATTTGAAGCTAAATCGTTTGTTTAAAATTGCTATTTCGCACGAATTTGAGTCGAAATCGTGTATTTCGCATGATATTGACGTTAAATCGTTTGTCTCGCGTGGATTCGAAGCTAAGTCGTGTATTTCCAATGAATCTGAAGCTAAATTGTTCATTTCGCATGAATTTGAAACTAAATCGTTTGTTTAAAATCGCTATTTCGCAAGAATTTGTAGCGAAATCGTGTGTTTCGCATGATATTGAAGTTAAATCGTATGTTTCGCGTGCATTTAAAACTAATTCGTGTATTTCGCATGAATCTGAAGCTAAATTGTTCTTTTCGCATGAATTTGAAGCTAAATCGTTCGTTTGAAATCGTTATTTCGCACGAATTTGAAGCGAAATCGTGCATTTCGCATGATATTGACGTTAAATCGTTTGTCTCTCGTGGATTCGAAGCTAATTCGTGTATTTCCAATGAATCTGAAGCTAAATTTTTCATTTCGCATGAATTTGAAACTAAATCGTTTGTTTATAATCGCTATTTCGCAAGAATTTGTAGCGAAATCGTGTATTTCGCATGATATTGACGTTAACTCGTTTGTCTCGCGTGAATTCGAAGCTAATTCGTGTATTTCGAATGAATCTCAAGCTATATTGTTCATTCCCCATGAATTTGAAACTAAATCGTTTGTTTAAAATCGCTGTTTCGCAAGAATTTGTAGCGAAATCGTGTGTTTCGCATGATATTGACGCTGAATCGTTTGTCTCGCGTGGATTTGAAGCTAATTCGTGTATTTCGAATGAATCTCAAGCCAAATTGTTCATTCCGCATGAATTTGAAACTAAATCGTTTGTTTAAAATCGCTATTTCGCAAGAATTTGTAGGGATATCGTGTGTTTCGCATGATATTGAAGTTGAATAGTATGTTTCGCGTATATTTAAAACTAATTCGTGTATTTCGAATGTACCTGAAGCTAAATTGTTCATTTCGCATGAGTTTGAAGCTAAATCGTTCGTTTGAAATCGTTATTTCGCACGAATTTGTAGCGGAATCGTGTGTTTCGCATGATATTGAAGTTAAATCGTATGTTTCGCGTGCATTTAAAACTAATTCGTGTATTTCGCATGAATCTGAAGCTAAATTGTTCATTTCGCATGAATTTGAAGCTAAATCGTTCGTTTGAAATCGTTATTTCGCACGAATTTGAAGCGAAATCGTGTGTTTCGCATGGTATTGAAGTTAAATCGTATGTTTCGCGTGTATTTAAAACTAATTCGTGTATTTCGCATGAATCTGAAGATAAATTGTTCATTTCGCATGAATTTGAATCTAAATCGTTCGTTTAAAATCGCTATTTCGCAAGAATTTGTAGCAAAATCGTGTGCTTAGCATGATATTGAAGCTAAATCGTTTGCCTCGCGTGGAATTGAAGCTAATTCGTGTATTTCGAATTATTCTGAAGCCAAATTGTTCTTTTCGCTTGAGTTTGAAGATAAATCTTTTGTTAAAAATCACTATTTCGCACGAATTTGTAGAGATATCGTGTGTTTCGCATGATATTGAAGTTGAATAGTATGTTTCGCGTATATTTAAAACTAATTCGTGTATTTCGAATGTACCTGAAGCTAAATTGTTCATTTCGCATGAATTTGAAGCTAAATCGTTCGTTTGAAATCGTTATTTCGCACGAATTTGTAGCGGAATCGTGTGTTTCGCATGATATTGAAGTTAAATCGTATGTTTCGCGTGCATTTAAAACTAATTCGTGTATTTCGCATGAATCTGAAGCTAAATTGTTCTTTTCGCATGAATTTGAAGCTAAATCGTTCGTTTGAAATCGTTATTTCGCACGAATTTGAAGCGAAATCGTGTATTTCGAATGATATTGACGTTAAATCGTTTGTCTCGCGTGGATTCGAAGCTAATTCGTGTATTTCCAATGAATCTGAAGCTAAATTGTTCATTTCGCATGAATTTGAAGCTAAATCGTTCGTTTGAAATCGTTATTTCGCACGAATTTGTAGCGGAATCGTGTGTTTCGCATGATATTGAAGTTAAATCGTATGTTTCGCGTGCATTTAAAACTAATTCGTGTATTTCGCATGAATCTGAAGCTAAATTGTTCTTTTCGCATGAATTTGAAGCTAAATCGTTCGTTTGAAATCGTTATTTCGCACGAATTTGAAGCGAAATCGTGTATTTCGAATGATATTGACGTTAAATCGTTTGTCTCGCGTGGATTCGAAGCTAATTCGTGTATTTCCAATGAATCTGAAGCTAAATTGTTCATTTCGCATGAATTTGAAACTAAATCGTTTGTTTAAAATCGCTATTTCGCAAGAATTTGTAGCGAAATCGTGTATTTCGCATGATGTTGACGTTAAATCGTTTGTCTCGCGTGAATTCGAAGCTAATTCGTGTATTTCGAATGAATCTCAAGCCAAATTGTTCATTCCGCATGAATTTGAAACTAAATCGTTTGTTTAAAATCGCTATTTCGCAAGAATTTGTAGCGAAATCGTGTGTTTCGCATGATATTGACGCTAAATCGTTTGTCTCGCGTGGATTTGAAGCTAATTCGTGTATTTCGAATGAATCTGAAGCTAAATTGTTCATTTCGCATGAATTTGAAGCTAAATCGTTCGTTTGAAATCGTTATTTCGCACGAATTTGTAGGGATATCGTGTGTTTCGCATGATATTGAAGTTGAATAGTATGTTTCGCGTATATTTAAAACTAATTCGTGTATTTCGAATGTACCTGAAGCTAAATTGTTCATTTCGCATGAATTTGAAGCTAAATCGTTCGTTTGAAATCGTTATTTCGCACGAATTTGTAGCGGAATCGTGTGTTTCGCATGATATTGAAGTTAAATCGTATGTTTCGCGTGCATTTAAAACTAATTCGTGTATTTCGCATGAATCTGAAGCTAAATTGTTCATTTCGCATGAATTTGAAGCTAAATCGTTCGTTTAAAATCGCTATTTCGCAAGAATTTGTAGCGAAATCGTGTGTTTAGCATGATATTGAAGCTAAATCGTTTGTCTCGCGTGGATTCGAAGCTAATTCGTGTATTTCGAATGTACCTGAAGCTAAATTGTTCATTTCGCATGAATTTGAAGCTAAATCGTTTGTTTAAAATTGCTATTTCGCACGAATTTGAGTCGAAATCGTGTATTTCGCATGATATTGACGTTAAATCGTTTGTCTCGCGTGGATTCGAAGCTAAGTCGTGTATTTCCAATGAATCTGAAGCTAAATTGTTCATTTCGCATGAATTTGAAACTAAATCGTTTGTTTAAAATCGCTATTTCGCAAGAATTTGTAGCGAAATCGTGTGTTTCGCATGATATTGAAGTTAAATCGTATGTTTCGCGTGCATTTAAAACTAATTCGTGTATTTCGCATGAATCTGAAGCTAAATTGTTCTTTTCGCATGAATTTGAAGCTAAATCGTTCGTTTGAAATCGTTATTTCGCACGAATTTGAAGCGAAATCGTGCATTTCGCATGATATTGACGTTAAATCGTTTGTCTCTCGTGGATTCGAAGCTAATTCGTGTATTTCCAATGAATCTGAAGCTAAATTGTTCATTTCGCATGAATTTGAAACTAAATCGTTTGTTTAAAATCGCTATTTCGCAAGAATTTTTAGCGAAATCGTGTATTTCGCATGATATTGACGTTAACTCGTTTGTCTCGCGTGAATTCGAAGCTAATTCGTGTATTTCGAATGAATCTCAAGCTATATTGTTCATTCCCCATGAATTTGAAACTAAATCGTTTGTTTAAAATCGCTGTTTCGCAAGAATTTGTAGCGAAATCGTGTGTTTCGCATGATATTGACGCTAAATCGTTTGTCTCGCGTGGATTTGAAGCTAATTCGTGTATTTCGAATGAATCTCAAGCCAAATTGTTCATTCCGCATGAATTTGAAACTAAATCGTTTGTTTAAAATCGCTATTTCGCAAGAATTTGTAGGGATATCGTGTGTTTCGCATGATATTGAAGTTGAATAGTATGTTTCGCGTATATTTAAAACTAATTCGTGTATTTCGAATGTACCTGAAGCTAAATTGTTCATTTCGCATGAGTTTGAAGCTAAATCGTTCGTTTGAAATCGTTATTTCGCACGAATTTGTAGCGGAATCGTGTGTTTCGCATGATATTGAAGTTAAATCGTATGTTTCGCGTGCATTTAAAACTAATTCGTGTATTTCGCATGAATCTGAAGCTAAATTGTTCATTTCGCATGAATTTGAAGCTAAATCGTTCGTTTGAAATCGTTATTTCGCACGAATTTGAAGCGAAATCGTGTGTTTCGCATGGTATTGAAGTTAAATCGTATGTTTCGCGTGTATTTAAAACTAATTCGTGTATTTCGCATGAATCTGAAGATAAATTGTTCATTTCGCATGAATTTGAATCTAAATCGTTCGTTTAAAATCGCTATTTCGCAAGAATTTGTAGCAAAATCGTGTGCTTAGCATGATATTGAAGCTAAATCGTTTGCCTCGCGTGGAATTGAAGCTAATTCGTGTATTTCGAATTATTCTGAAGCCAAATTGTTCATTTCGCTTGAGTTTGAAGATAAATCGTTTGTTTAAAATTGCTATTTCGCACGAATTTTAGTCGAAATCCTGTATTTCGCAAGATATTGACTTTAAATCGTTTGTCTCGCGTGGATTTGAAGCTAATTCGTGTATTTCGAATGAATCTGAAGCTAAATTGATCATTTCGCATGAATTTGAAGCTAAATCGTTTGTTTAAAATCGCTATTTCGCAAGAATTTGTAGCGAAATCGTGTATTTCGCATGATATTGACGTTAAATCGTTTGTCTCGCGTGGATTCGAAGCTAATTCGTGTATTTCGAATGTACCTGAAGCTAAATTGTTCATTTCGCATGAATTTGAAGCTAAATCGTTTGTTAAAAATCGCTATTTCGCACGAATTTGTAGGGATATTGTGTGTTTCGCATGATATTGGCGCTAAATCGTTTGTCTCGCGTGGATTTGAAGCTAACTCGTTTGTTTCCCCTGCTTTGGAAGCTATATCATTTATATCGCAAGTATCTGATGCTAAGTCATATGTTTCGCATGGACTTGATGCTACCTCGTTTGTTTGGCCTGCTTTTGATGCTATATCACTTATACCGCAAGTGTCTGAAGCTAAATCATTTGTGTCGCATGGATTTGAAGCTAAACCTTTTACATCGCATTGAATTGAATCTCGAGCTTGTGTATCGCATGTATTTGAAGCTAAAACGTTTGTTTCGCCTGCATTTGAAGCTAAATCATGTTTATCATAAGTATCTGAAGCTAAGCCACTTGTTTCGCAAGCATATGAAGCTAAACCATGTGCTTCGCATTGATTTGAAGCTAAATCATGTGTTCCGCATTGATTTGAAGCTAACTCGTTTGTTTTGCCTACATTTGAAGGTATATCGTTTATATCGCAAGTAGTTGAAGCTAAATCATTTGTTCCGCATCGATTTGAAGCTAAGTCTTCTACTTCGCATTGATTTGAAGCTAAATCGTGTGATTCTCTTGGATTTTAAACTAACTCGTTTGTTTCGCATGCAGTTGAAGCTAAATCATGTTTATCACAAGTATCTGAAGCTAAGCCACTTGTTTCGCAAGCATATGAAGCTAAACCATGTGCTTCGCATTGATTTGAAGCTAAATCATGTGTTCCGCATGGATTTGAAGCTAACTCGTTTGTTTTACCAACATTTGATGGTATATCGTTTATATCGCAAGTATTTGAAGCTAAATCATTTGTTTCGTATGAATTTTAAACTAAATCATGTGTTTCGCATGGAATTGAAGCTACCTGGTTTGTTTCGCCTGCATTTGAAGCTAGTTCACTCGTATCGCAAGTATTTGAAGATAAATCATTTGTTTCGTATGAATTTTAAGCTAAATCATGTGTTTCGCTTGGATTTGAAGCAACCTGGTTTGTTACGCCTGCATTTGAAGCTATATCATTTACGTCGCAAGTATTTGAAGATAAATCATTTGTTTCGCATGGATTTGAAGTTAAGCCATCTACTTCGCATTGATTTGAAACTAAATCATGTGTTTCGCTTGGATTTGAAGCTAACTCGTTTGTTTCGCCTGCATTTGAAGTTATATCAATTATATAACAAGTATTTGAAGCTAAGTCATTTGTGTCGCATGGCTTTGAAGATAAACCTTCTACTTTGCATTAATTTGAAGGTAAATCATGTGTTTCGAATGGATTTGAAGCTAACTCGTTTGTTTCGCCTGCATTTGAAGCTATATCACTTCTATCGCAGGTATTTGAAGCTAAATCATTCGTATGGCATCGATTTGAAGCTAAGTCTTCTAATTAGCATTGATTTGAAGCTCAATCGTGTGTTTCTTTTGGATTTTAAACTAACTCATTTGTTTCGCATGCAGTTGAAGCTAAATCATGTTTATCACAAGTATCTGTAGCTAAACCACTTGTTTCGCAAGCATATGATGCTAAACCATGTGCTTCGCATTGATTTGAAGCTAAATCATGTGTTCCGCATGGATTTGAAGCTAACTCGGTTGTTTTGCCTACATTTGAAGGTATATCGTTTATATCGCAAGTATTTGAAGCTAAATCATTTGTTTCGTATGAATTTTAAGCTACATCATGTGTTTCGCATGGAATTGAAGCTACCTGGTTTGTTTCGCCTGCATTTGAAGCTATACCATTTACGTCGCAAGTATTTGAAGCTAAATCATATGTTCCGCATGGATTTGAAGTTAAGCCATCTACTTCGCATTGATTTGAAACTTAATCATTTGTTTCGCTTGGATTTGAAGCTAACACGTCTGTTTCGCCTGCATTTGAAGCTATATCAATTATATAACAAGTATTTGAAGCTGTCATTTGTGTCGCATGACTTTGAAGATAAACCTTCTACTTTGCATTAATTTGAAGGTAAATCGTGTGTTTCGTATGGATTTGTAGCTAACTCGTTTGTTTCGCCTGCATTTGAAGCTATATCATTTAATCGCAAGTATGTGAAGCTAAATAATCTGTTTCGCATGAATTTTAAGCTAAATCATGTGTTTCGCATGGAATTGAAGCTACCTGGTTTGTTTCGCCTGCATTTGAAGCTAGTTCACTTGTATCGCAAGTATTGGAAGAAAAATCATTTGTTTCGCAAGTATTTGAAGAAATATCATTTGGTTCGCATGGATTTGAATCTACCTCGTTTGTTTCGCCTGCAGTTGAATCTATATCACTTATATCGCAAGTATTTGAAGCTAAATCATTTGTTCCGCATGGATTTGAAGCTACGCCTTCTACTTTGCATTGAGTTTTAGCTAAATCATGTGTTTCGCATGGATTTGATGCTAACTCGTTTGTTTCGCATGCATTTGAAGCTGTATCACTTATATTCGCATGTAATTGAAGCTAAGTCATTTGTTTCGCATGGATATGAAGCTAAGCCATCTACTTCGCATTGATTTGAAGCTAACTCATGTGTCTCGCTTGGTTTTAATGCTAACTCGTTTGTTACGCAGGCGGTTGAAACTAAGTCATTTGTGTCGCATGGATTTGAAGCTAAGCATTCTACTTCGCATTGATTTGAAACTAAATCATGTGTTTCGCTTGGATTTGAAGCTAACTGTTTTGTTTCGCCTGCATTTGAAGCTCTATCAATTATATCGCAAGTATTCGAAGCTAAATCATTTGTGTCACATGGATTTAAAGCTGCGCCTTCTACTTCGCATTGATTTGAAGCTAAATCATGAGTTTCCCTTGCATTTGAAGCTAACGCGATTGTTTCGCATGGAGTTGAAGCTAAATCATGTATATCACAAATATTTGAAGCTAAACCATTTATGTCGCATGGTTTTGAAGCTACGCCTTCTACTTCGCATTAATTTTTAGCTAAATTATGAGTTTCGCATGTATTTGATGCTAACTCGTTTGTATCGCATGCATTTGAAGCTGTATCACTTAAATTCGCAAGTATTTGAAGCTAAATCATTTGATTCGCATGGATATGAAGCTAAGCCTTCAACTTGGCATTGATTTGAAGCTAAATCATGTGTTTCGCTTGGTTTTAAAGTTAACTCGTTTGTTTCGCATGCGGTTGAAGCTAAATCATGTTTATCACAAGTATCTGAATCTAAACCATTTGTTTCGCAAGAATATGAAGCTAAACCACGTGTTTCACATGAATTTGAAGCTAAATCATGTTTATCACAAGTATCTGAAGCTAAACCACTTGTTTCGCAAGCATATGAAGCTAAACCACGTGTTTCGCATGAATTTGAAGCTAAATCATGTGTTTCGCATAGACTTGAAGCTAACTCGTTAGTTTCGCCTGCATTTGAAGCTATATCACTTCTATCGCAGGTATTTGAAGCTAAATCATTCGTATGGCATCGATTTGAAGCTAAGCCTTCTACATCGCATTGATTTGAAGCTAAATCGTGTGTTTCTCTTGGATTTTAAACTAACTCGTTTGTTTCGCATGCAGTTGAAGCTAAATCATGTTAATCACAAGTATCTGAAGCTAAACCACTTGTTTCGCAAGTATATGAAGCTAAACCATGTGCTTCGCATTGATTTGAAGCTAAATCTTGTGTTCCGAATGGATCTGAAGCTAACTCGTTTGTTTTGCCTGCATTTGATGTTATACCATTTGTAACGCAAGTATTTGAAGCTAAATCATTTGTTTCGCAAGTATTTGAAGAAATATCATTTGTTTCGCATGGATTTGAATCTACCTCGTTTGTTTCGCCTGCAGTTGAATCTATATCACTTATATCGCAAGTATGTGAAGCTAAATAATCTGTTTCGCATGAATTTTAAGCTAAATCATGTGTTTCGCATGGAATTGAAGCTACCTGGTTTGTTTCGCCTGCATTTGAAGCTAGTTCATTTGTATCTTAAGTATTTGAAGAAAAATCATTTGTTTCGCAAGTATTTGAAGAAATATCATTTGTTTCGCATGGATTTGAATCTACCTCGTTCGTTTCGCCTGCAGTTGAATCTATATCACTTATATCGCAAGTATTTGAAGCTAAATCATTTGTTCCGCATGGATTTGAAGCTACGCCTTCTACTTTGCATTGAGTTTTAGCTAAATCATGTGTTTCGCATGGATTTAATGGTAACTCGTTTGTTTCGCATGCATTTGAAGCTGTAACACTTATATTCGCAAGTATTTGAAGCTATGTCATTTGTTTCGCATGGATATGAAGCTAAGCCATCTACTTCGCATTGACTTGAAGCTAAATCATGTGTCTCGCTTGGTTTTAATGCTAACTCGTTGGTTTCGCAGGCGGTTGAAGCTAAATCATGTTTATCACAAGTATATGAAGCTAAACCATTTGTTTCGCAAGAATATGAAGATAAACCATGTGTTTCGCTTGGATTTGAAGCTAAATCATGTGTTTCGCATGGATTTGAAACTAATTCGTTTGTTTCGCCTGCATTTGAAGCTGAATCATGTTTATCACAAGTATCTGAATCTAAACCATTTGTTTCGCAACAATATGAAGCTAACCCACGTGTTTCGCATGAATTTGAAGCTAAATCATTCGTATGGCTTCGATTTGAAGCTAAGCCTTCTACTTCGCATTGATTTGAAGCTAAATCGTGTGTTTCTCTTGGATTTTAAACTAACTCGTTTGTTTCGCATGCAGTTGAAGCTAAATCATGTTTATCACAAGTATCTGAAGCTAAGCCACTTGTTTCGCAAGCATATGAAGCTAAACCATGTGCTTCGCATTGATTTGAAGCTAAATCATGTGTTCCGCATGGACTTGAAGCTAACTCGTTTGTTTTGCCTGCATTTGAAGGTATATCGTTTATATCGCAAGTATTTGAAACTAAACAATCTGTTTCGCATGAATTTTAAGCTAAATCATGTGTTTCGCATGGGATTGAAGCTACCTGGTTTGTTTCGCCTGCATTTGAAGCTATACCATTTACGTCGCAAGTATTTGAAGCTAAATCATTTGTTTCGTATGAATTTTAAACTAAATCATGGGTTTCGCATGGAATTGAAGCTACCTGGTTTGTTTCGCCTGCATTTGAAGCTAGATCACTTGTATCGCAAGTATTTGAAGATAAATCATTTTTTTCGTAGGAATTTTAAGCTAAATCATGTATTTCGCATGGAATTGAAGCTGCCTGGTTTGTTACGCCTGCATTTGAAGCTATATCATTTACGTCGCAAGTATTTGAAGATAAATCATTTGTTTCGCATGGATTTGAAGTTAAGCCATCTACTTCGCATTGATTTGAAACTAAATCATGTGTTTCGCTTCGATTTGAAGCTAACTCGTTTGTTTCGCATGCGGTTGAAGCTAAATCATGTTTATCACAAGTATATGAAGCTAAACCATTTGTTTCGCAAGAATATGAAGCTAAACCATGTGTTTCGCTTGGATTTGAAGCTAAATCATGTGTTTCGCATGGATTTGAAGATAAGCCTCCTACTTTGCATTAATTTGAAGGTAAATCATGTGTTTCGTATGGATTTGAAGCTAACTCGTTTCTTTCGCCTGCATTTGAAGCTACATCATTTAACCGCAGGTATTTGAAGCTAAATCATTCGTATGGTATCGATTTGAAGCTAAGACTTCTACTTCGCATTGATTTGAAGCTAAATCGTGTGTTTCGCTTGGATTTTAAACTAACTCGTTTGTTTCGCATGCAGTTGAAGCTAAATCATGTTTATCACAAGTATCTGAAGCTAAACCACTTGTTACGCAAGTATAAGAAGCTAAACCATGTGCTTCGCATTGATGTGAAGCTAAATCATGTGTTTCGCATGGATTTGAAGCTAACTCGTTTGGTTTGCCTACATTTGAAGGTATATCGTTTATATCGCAGGTATTTGAAGCTATATCATTAGCATGGCATCGATTTGAAGCTAAGTCTTCTACTTCGCATTGATTTGAAGCTAAATCGTGTGATTCTCTTGGATTTTAAACTAACTCGTTTGTTTCGCATGCAGTTGAAGCTAAATCATGTTTATCACAAGTATCTGAAGCTAAGCCACTTGTTTCGCAAGCATATGAAACTAAACCATGTGCTTCGCATTGATTTGAAGCTAAATCATGTGTTCCGCATGGATTTGAAGCTAACTCGTTTGTTTTACCTACATTTGAAGGTATATCGTTTATATCGCAAGTATTTGAAGCTAAATCATTTGTTTCGTATGAATTTTAAGCTAAATCATGTGTTTCGCATGGAATTGATGCTACCTGGTTTGTTTCGCCTGCATTTGAAGCTAGATCACTTGTATCGCAAGTATTTGAAGATAAATCATTTGTTTCGTATGAATTTTAAGCTAAATCATGTATTTCGCATGGAATTGAAGCTACCTGGTTTGTTACGCCTGCATTTGAAGCTATATCATTTACGTCGCAAGTATTTGAAGATAAATCATTTGTTTCGCATGGATTTGAAGTTAAGCCATCTACTTCGCATTGATTTGAAACTAAATCATGTGTTTCGCTTGGATTTGAAGCTAACTCGTTTGTTTCGCATGCGGTTGAAGCTAAATCATGTTTATCACAAGTATATGAAGCTAAACCATTTGTTTCGCAAGAATATGAAGCTAAACCATGTGTTTCGCTTGGATTTGAAGCTAAATCATGTGTTTCGCATGGATTTGAAGATAAGCCACCTACTTTGCATTAATTTGAAGGTAAATCATGTGTTTCGTATGGATTTGAAGCTAACTCGTTTGTTTCGCCTGCATTTGAAGCTACATCATTTAATCGCAGGTATTTGAAGCTAAATCATTCGTATGGCATCGATTTGAAGCTAAGCCTTCTACTTCGCATTGATTTGAAGCTAAATCGTGTGTTTCGCTTGGATTTTAAACTAACTCGTTTGTTTCGCATGCAGTTGAAGCTAAATCATGTTTATCACAAGTATCTGAAGCTAAACCACTTGTTACGCAAGTATAAGAAGCTAAACCATGTGCTTCGCATTGATTTGAAGCTAAATCTTGTGTTCCGCATGGATCTGAAGCTAACTCGTTTGTTTTGCCTGCATTTGATGTTATATCATTTATAACGCAAGTATTTGAAGCTAAATCATTTGTTTCGTATGTATTTTAAGCTAAATCATGTGTTTCGCATGGGATTGAAGCTACCTGGTTTGTTTCGCCTGCATTTGAAGCTATACCATTTACGTCGCAAGTATTTGAAGCTAAATCATTTCTTTCGCATGGATTTGAAGTTAAGCCATCCACTTCGCATTGATTTGAAACTAAATCATTTGTGTCGCATGACTTTGAAGATAAACCTTCTACTTTGCATTAATTTCAAGGTAAATCATGTGTTTCCTATGTATTTGAAGCTAACTCGTTTGTTTCGCCTGCATTTGAAGCTATATCATTTAATCGCAAGTATGTGAAGCTAAATAATCTGTTTCGCATGAATTTTAAGCTAAATCATGAGTTTCGCATGGAATTGAAGCTACCTGGTTTGTTTCGCCTGCATTTGAAGCTAAATCATGTTTATCACAAGTATCTGAATCTAAACCATTTGTTTCGCAAGAATATGAAGCTAAACCACGTGTTTCGCATGAATTTGACGCTAAATCATGTCTTTCGCATAGACTTGAAGCTAACTCGTTTGTTTCGCCTGCATTTGAAGCTAAATCACTTCTATCGCAGGTATTTGAAGCTAAATCATTCGTATGGCATCGATTTGAAGCTAAGCCTTCTAACTAGCATTGATTTTAAGCTAAATCGTGTGTTTCTTTTGGATTTTAAACTAACTCGTTTGTTTCGCATGCAGTTGAAGCTAAATCATGTTTATCACAAGTATCTGTAGCTAAACCACTTGTTTCGCAAGCATATGAAGCTAAACCATGTGCTTCGCATTGTTTTGAAGCTAAATCATGTGTTCCGCATGGATTTGAAGCTAACTCGTATGGTTTGCCTACATTTGAAGGTATATCGTTTATATCGCAGGTATTTGAAGCTATATCATTCGTATGGCATCGATTTGAAGCTAAGTCTTCTACTTCGCATTGATTTGAAGCTAAATCGTGTGATTCTCTTGGATTTTAAACTAACTCGTTTGTTTCGCATGCAGTTGAAGCTAAATCATGTTTATCACAAGTATCTGAAGCTAAGCCACTTGTTTCGCAAGCATATGAAACTAAACCATGTGCTTCGCATTGATTTGAAGCTAAATCATGTGTTCCGCATGGATTTGAAGCTAACTCGTTTGTTTTACCTACATTTGAAGGTATATCGTTTATATCGCAAGTATTTGAAGCTAAATCATTTGTTTCGTATGAATTTTAAGCTAAATCATGTGTTTCGCATGGAATTGAAGCTACCTGGTTTGTTTCGCCTGCATTTGAAGCTAGATCACTTGTATCGCAAGTATTTGAAGATAAATCATTTGTTTCGTATGAATTTTAAGCTAAATCATGTATTTCGCATGGAATTGAAGCTACCTGGTTTGTTACGCCTGCATTTGAAGCTATATCATTTACGTCGCAAGTATTTGAAGATAAATCATTTGTTTCGCATGGATTTGAAGTTAAGCCATCTACTTCGCATTGATTTGAAACTAAATCATGTGTTTCGCTTGGATTTGAAGCTAACTCGTTTGTTTCGCCTGCATTTGAAGCTATATCATTTATATCGCAAGTATATGAAGCTAAACCATTTGTTTCGCAAGAATATTAAGCTAAACCATGTGTTTCGCTTGGATTTGAAGCTAACTCGTATGTTTCGCCTGCATTTGAAGCTAAATCAATTATACCGCAAGTATTTGAAGCTGAAACATTTGTGTCGCATGGCTTTGAGGATAAGCCTTCTACTTCGCATTAATTTGAAGGTAAATCGTGTGTTTCGCTTGGATTTGAAGCTAAATCATGTGTTACGCTTGGATTGGAAGCTAACTCGTTTGTTTCGCATGCAGTTGAAGATAAATCATGTGTTTCGCATGCATCTGAAGATAACTCGTTTCTTTCGCCTGCATTTGAAGCTATTTCATTTATATCACAACTATTTGAAGGTAAATCATTTGTTTCGAATGGATTTGTAGCTAATCCTACAACTTCGCATTGATTTGAAGTTAAATCATGTGTTTCGCATGGATTGGAAGCTAACTCGTTTGTTTCGCCTGCATTTGAAGCTGTATCAATTATAACGCAAGTATTTGAAGCTAAATCATTTGTGTCGCGTGGCTTCGAAGATAAGCCATCTACTTTGCATTAATTTGAAACTAAATCATGTGTTTCGCTTGGATTTGAAGCTAACTCGTTTGTTTTGCCTGCATTTGATGTTATATCATTTATAACGCAAGTATTTGAAGCTAAATCAATTGTTTCGCATGGATTTGAAGCTACCTCGTTTGTTTTGCCTGCAGTTGAATCTATATCACTTATATCGCAAGTATTTGAAGCTAAATCATTTGTTCCGCATGGATTTGAAGCTACGCCTTCTACTTTGCATTGAGTTTTAGCTAAATCATGTGTTTCGCATGGATTTGATGCTAACTCGTTTGTTTCGCATGCATTTGAAGCTGTATCACTTATATTCGCAAGTATTTTTAGCTAAGTCATTTGTTTCGCATGGATAAGAAGCTAAGCCATCTACTTCGCATTGATTTGAAGCTAAATCATGTGTCTCGCTTGGTTTTAAAGCTAACCCGTTTGTTTCGTATGCGGTTGAAGCTAAATCATGTTTATCGCAAGTATATGAAGCTAAACCATTTGTTTCGCAAGAATATGGAGCTAAACCATGTGTTTCGCTTGGATTTGAAGCTAAATCATGTGTTTCGCATGGATTTGAAACTAATTCGTTTGTTTCGCCTGCATTTGAAGCTAAATCATGTTTATCACAAGTATCTGAATCTAAACCATTTGTTTCGCAACAATATGAAGCTGTTACGTCCCGCGGTAGACGTTCCGAAAAATATATATATAACTTTTCTACGGACCGCGGAAACAAGACGTATTTCGAACCACCGTTTTGTACACGCGACGCGTACCGTTCGCGTATTACAGGGTCTCACGACCCGTCAACTCGGCTCTATAAGGGATGCGATCGGGGTTTCGGTGAAGTGATCTCCGGATGCAGGACGGCTTCGACGCGGAGCGCGATATTCTTGAACGAAGCTTATTTCCTCAGTATAAACAACCTCGCGCGTTTCCGGGTCTACTCGCGGTATGTGACTAACTATTTCCACAATACGCGACCGATAAATTATTTTAGACTCGCACGGGACTCGAGAGAACTCACGAAGAAGCTTCTTTAGATAGGCCCTGCGTCCAGATTGATGCGGCATGTATGCACAATAGAATAACCTAGTATAACGCGAGTCCAGTTTCTTTCCGGTGGCGTGCAGGTCATGCGGTGAATGCCCAGTACACACGCTTTCGGGAAAGACCAAGTTAAATTCGCAGCTTCGGTGGCGTGTAGGGCTTATGGTGAAAGTCCAGTACACACGCTTTCTGAAGGTGCTACGCTAACGTTCGAAGTAATAAAGATAAGCGAAACCGAGGTAATCCTAATGTTAGTAGTGGACGTTGGGATAATGAATTGAGTTGAGTTGTAACTAAATCTGATATATTCTATTATAATATAAAGTACAAAAGCGCGTTCTTACTTCCTACGAATAAAATTTCTAACGTTATAATCGAAGAGAGCTTGACTTGAGATGGAACCGAAAGGTCTCCCCGGTTGGGAGCTGAGAAGTCGAGTCGTAGAGGTTGGATGCGGAACTGTTCTGCTCGGTTCCGCATGGATCCTTCTAGGCTGCGATCCCGCCGCCATCTTGGTAGGCTCGGTCGTCGTGGAGGGAGGTCTCCATGGCAACGGAGCGCTCGGAGCGGGGATGCCACGTTCAGCGGACTGACGTAACACCAGTCCGCGCGCAATTGTGGGTACTTAGAATATGTCTTACTGACGAGTTATGTTGTAAATGTTGCTTAAATATTAACGCCACGAGTTATGTTCTAATGTTACTTAAGTGCTAACGCTACGGGTTATGTTATAATTGCTACTTAAGTACTAACGTTACGAGTTATGTTATAATTGTTACTTAAGTATTAGTGTTCATGCGGCTTAGTGTTATCGGTATGGTGGAGTTCGGTGGGTTCTATGTGGTTGGTAAAGAAGTGTAGTTAACGTAGAGTTATTCTCGGAAGAGGTGCGGCTTAGTATTGTCGGTATAGTAGAGTTCGGTGGGTTCCATAAGGTCGGTAAAGAAGTGTAGTTAACGTAGAGTTCTGTAGTGTCTTATGAAGGTGGGTATGTAACTGAGTGTGTATCTTATTCTTACGATGATAAGGTGAATACATATTTACTTATTTTATATTTATTCGAGTAATTATATGGTAATTGTCCTTAATCAAACGTCGGGAGACGTAACAAAGCTAAACCACGTGTTTCGCATGAATTTGAAGCTAAATCATGTGTTTCGCATAGACTTGAAGCTAACTCGTTTGTTTCGCCTGCATTTGAAGCTATATCACTTCTATCGCAGGTATTTGAAGCTAAATCATTCGTATGGCATCGATTTGAAGCTAAGCCTTCTACTTCGCATTGATTTGAAGCTAAATCGTGTGTTTCGCTTGGATTTTAAACTAACTCGTTTGTTTCGCATGCAGTTGAAGCTAAATCATGTTCATCACAAGTATCTGAAGCTAAACCACTTGTTTCGCAAGCATATGAAGCTAAACCATGTGCTTCGCATTGATTTGAAACTAAATCTTGTGTTCCGCATGGATCTGAAGCTAACTCGTTTGTTTTGCCTGCATTTGATGTTATATCATTTATAACACAAGTATCTGAAGCTAAATCCTTTGTTTCGCAAGTATTTGAAGAAATATCATTTGTTTCGCATGGATTTGAAGCTACCTCGTTTGTTTCGCCTGCAGTTGAATCTATATCACTTATATCGCAAGTATTTGAAGCTAAGTCATTTGTGTCGCATGGCTTTGAAGATAAACCTTCTACTTTGCATTAATTTGAAGGTAAATCATGTGTTTCGTATGGATTTGAAGCTAACTCGTTTGTTTCGCCTGCATTTGAAGCTACATCATTTAATCGCAAGTATTTGAAGCTAAATCATTCGTATGGCATCGATTTGAAGCTAAGCCTTCTACTTCGCATTGATTTGAAGTTAAATCGTGTGTTTCGCTTGGATTTTAAACTAACTCGTTTGTTTTGCCTGCATTTGATGTTATATCATTTATAACGCAAGTATTTGAAGCTAAATCATTTGTTTGGTAAGTATTTGAAGAAATATCATTTGTTTCGCATGGATTTGATGCTAACTCGTTTGTTTCGCATGCATTTGAAGCAGTATCACTTATATTCGCAAGTATTTGAAGCTAAGTCATTTGTTTCGCATGGATATGAAGCTAAGCCACCTACTTCGCATTGATATGAAGCTAAATCATGTGTCTCGCTTGGTTTTAAAGCTAGCTCGTTTGTTTCACATGCGGTTGAAGCTAAATCATGTTTATCACAAGTATATGAAGCTAAACCATTTGTTTCGCAAGAATATGAAGCTAAACCACGTGTTTCGCTTGGATTTGAAGCTAAATCATGTGTTTCGCATGGATATGAAACTAACTCGTTTGTTTCGCCTGCATTTGAAGATAAATCATGTTTATCACAAGTATCTGAATCTAAACCATTTGTTTCGCATCAATATGAAGCTAACCCACGTGTTTCGCATGAATTTGAAGCTAAATCATTCGTATGGCTTCGATTTGAAGCTAAGCCTTCTACTTCGCATTGATTTGAAGCTAAATCGTGTGTTTCTCTTGGATTTTAAACTAACTCGTTTGTTTCGCATGCAGTTGAAGCTAAATCATGTTTATCACAAGTATCTGAAGCTAAGCCACTTGTTTCGCAAGCATATGAAGCTAAACCATGTGCTTCGCATTGATTTGAAGCTAAATCATGTGTTCGGCATTGATTTGAAGCTAACTCGTTTGTTTTGCCTACATTTGAAGGTATATCGTTTATATAGCAAGTATTTGAAGCTAAATCATTTGTTCCGCATGGATTTGAAGCTACGCCTTCTACTTTGCATTGAGTTTTAGCTAAATCATGTGTTTCGCATGGATTTGATGCTAACTCGTTTGTTTCGCATGCATTTGAAGCTGTATCACTTATATTCGCAAGTATTTGAAGCTAAGTCATTTGTTTCGTATGGATATGAAGCTAAGCCATCTACTTCGCATTGATTTGAAGCTAAATCATGTGTCTCGCTTGGTTTTAATGCTAACTCGTTTGTTTCGCAGGCGGTTGAAGCTAAATCATGTTTATAACAAGTATATGAAGCTAAACCATTTGTTTCGCAAGAATATGAAGCTAAACCATGTGTTTCGCTTGGATTTGAAGCTAAATCATGTGTTTCGCATGGATTTGAAACTAATTCGTTTGTTTCGCCTGCATTTGAAGCTAAATCATGTTTATCACAAGTATCTGAATCTAAACCATTTGTTTCGCAACAATATGAAGCTAAACCACGTGTTTCGCATGAATTTGAAGCTAAATCATGTCTTTCGCATAGACTTGAAGCTAACTCGTTTGTTTTGCCTACATTTGAAGGTATATCGTTTATATCGCAAGTATTTGAAGCTAAATCATTTGATCCGCATGGATTTGAAGCTAACTCGTTTGTTTTACCTACATTTGAAGGTATATCGTTTATATCGCAAGTATTTGAAGCTAAATCATTTGTTTCGTATGAATTTTAAGCTAAATCATGTGTTTCGCATGGAGTTGAAGCTACCTGGTTTGTTTCGCCTGCATTTGAAGCTAGTTCACTCGTATCGCAAGTATTTGAAGATAAATCATTTGTTTCGTATGAATTTTAAGCTAAATCATGTGTTTAGCATGGAATTGAAGCTACCTGGTCTGTTACGCCTGCATTTGAAGCTATATCATTTACGTCGCAAGTATTTGAAGATAAATCATTTGTTTCGCATGGATTTGAAGTTAAGCCATCTACTTCGCATTGATTTGAAACTAAATCATGTGTTTCGCTTGGATTTGAAGCTAACTCGTTTGTTTCGCCTGCATTTGAAGATAAATCATGTTTATCACAAGTATCTGAAGCTAAACCACTTGTTTCGCAATTATAAGAAGCTAAACCATGTGCTTCGCATTGATTTGAAGCTAAATCTTGTGTTCCGCATGGATCTGAAGCTAACTCGTTTGTTTTGCCTGCATTTGATGTTATATCATTTATAACGCAAGTATTTGAAGCTAAATCATTTGTTTCGCAAGTATTTGAAGAAATATCATTTGTTTCGCATGGATTTGAAGCTACCTCGTTTGTTTCGCCTGCAGTTGAATCTATATCACTTATATCGCAAGTATTTGAAGCTAAATCATTTGTTCCGCATGGATTTGAAGCTACGCCTTCTACTTTGCATTGAGTTATAGCTAAATCATGTGTTTCGCATGGATTTGATGCTAACTCGCTTGTTTCGCATGCATTTGAAGCTGTATCACTTATATTCGCAAGTATTTGAAGCTAAGTCATCTGTTTCGCATGGATATGAAGCTAAGACATCTACTTCGCATTGATTTGAAGCTAAATTATATGTCTCGCTTGGTTTTAATGCTAACTCGTTTGTTTCGCAGGCGGTTGAAGCTAAATCATGTTTATCACAATTATATGAAGCTAAACCATTTGTTTCGCAAGAATATGAAGCTAAACCATGTGTTTCGCTTGGATTTGAAGCTAAATCATGTGTTTCGCATGGATTTGAAACTAACTCGTTTGTTTCGCCTGCATTTGATTCAAAATCATGTTTATCACAAGTATCTGAATCTAAACCATTTGTTTCGCAAGAATATGAAGCTAAACCACGTGTTTCGCATGAATTTGAAGCTAAATCATGTCTTTCGCATAGACTTGAAGCTAACTCGTTTGTTTCGCCTGCATTTGAAGCTATATCCCTTCTATCGCAGGTATTTGAAGCTAAATCATTCGTATGGCATCGATTTGAAGCTAAGCCTTCTACTTCGCATTGATTTGAAGCTAAATCGTGTGTTTCTCTTCGATTTTAAACTAACTCGTTTGTTTCGCATGCAGTTGAAGCTAAATCATGTTTATCACAAGTATCTGAAGCTAAACCACTTGTTTCGCAAGCATATGAAGCTAAACCATGTGCTTCGCATTGATTTGAAGCTAAATCATGTGTTCCGCATGGACTTGAAGCTAACTCGTTTGTTTTGCCTGCATTTGAAGGTATATCGTTTATATCGCAAGTATTTGAAACTAAACAATCTGTTTCGCATGAATTTTAAGCTAAATCATGTGTTTCGCATGGGATTGAAGCTACCTGGTTTGTTTCGCCTGCATTTGAAGCTATACCATTTACGTCGCAAGTATTTGAAGCTAAATCATTTGTTTCGTATGAATTTTAAACTAAATCATGGGTTTCGCATGGAATTGAAGCTACCTGGCGATATATCGCAAGTATTTGAAGCTAAATAACCTGTTTCGCATGAATTTTAAGCTAAATCATGTGTTTCGCATGGAATTGAAGCTGCCTGGTTTGTTTCGCTGCAATTGAAGCTAGTTCACTTGTATCGCAAGTATATGTAGAAAAATCATTTGTTTCGCATGGATTTGAAGCTACCTCGTTTGTTTCGCATTCATTTGATCTGTATCGCTTATATTCGCAAGTATTTGAAGCTATGTCATTTGTTTCGTATGGATATGAAGCTAAGCGATCTACTTCGCATTGATTTGAAGCTATATCACGTGTCTCGCTTGGTTTTAATGCTAACTCGTTTGTTTCGCATGCGGTTGAAGCTAAATCATGTTTATCACAAGTATATGAAGCTAAACCATTTGTTTCGCAAGAATATGAAGCTAAACCATGTGTTTCGCTTGGATTTGAAGCTAAATCATGTGTTTCGCATGGATTTGAAGATAAGCCTCCTACTTTGCATTAATTTGAAGGTAAATCATGTGTTTCGTATGGATTTGAAGCTAACTCGTTTGTTTCGCCTGCATTTGAAGCTACATCATTTAATCGCAGGTATTTGAAGCTAAATCATTCGTATGGCAACGATTTGAAGCTAAGCCTTCTACTTCGCATTGATTTGAAGCTAAATCGTGTGTTTCGCTTGGATTTTAAACTAACTCGTTTGTTTCGCATGCAGTTGAAGCTAAATCATGTTTATCACAAGTATCTGAAGCTAAACCACTTGTTTCGCAAGTATAAGAAGCTAAACCATGTGCTTCGCATTGATTTGAAGCTAAATCTTGTGTTCCGCATGGATCTGAAGCTAACTCGTTTGTTTTGCCTGCATTTGATGTTATATCATTTATAACGCAAGTATTTGAAGCTAAATCATTTGTTTCGTATGTATTTTAAGCTAAATCATGTGTTTCGCATGGGATTGAAGCTACCTGGTTTGTTTCGCCTGCATTTGAAGCTATACCATTTACGTCGCAAGTATTTGAAGCTAAATCATTTGTTTCGCATGGATTTGAAGTTAAGCCATCCACTTCGCATTGATTTGAAACTAAATCATTTGTGTCGCATGACTTTGAAGATAAACCTTCTACTTTGCACTAATTTCAAGGTAAATCATGTGTTTCCTATGTATTTGAAGCTAACTCGTTTGTTTCGCCTGCATTTGAAGCTATATCATTTAATCGCAAGTATGTGAAGCTAAATAATCTGTTTCGCATGATTTTTAAGCTAAATCATGTGTTTCGCATGGAATTGAAGCTACCTGGTTTGTTTCGCCTGCATTTGAAGCTAAATCATGTTTATCACAAGTATCTGAATCTAAACCATTTGTTTCGCAAGGATATGAAGCTAAACCACGTGTTTCGCATGAATTTGACGCTAAATCATGTCTTTCGCATAGACTTGAAGCTAACTCGTTTGTTTCGCCTGCATTTGAAGCTAAATCATTCGTATGGCATCGATTTGAAGCTAAGCCTTCTAACTAGCCTTGATTTGAAGCTAAATCGTGTGTTTCTTTTGGATTTTAAACTAACTCGTTTGTTTCGCATGCAGTTGAAGCTAAATCATGTTTATCACAAGTATCTGTAGCTAAACCACTTGTTTCGCAAGCATATGAAGCTAAACCATGTGCTTCGCATTGATTTGAAGCTAAATCATGTGTTCCGCATGGATTTGAAGCTAACTCGTTTGGTTTGCCTACATTTGAAGGTATATCGTTTATATCGCAGGTATTTGAAGCTATATCATTCGTATTGGCATCGATTTGAAGCTAAGTCTTCTACTTCGCATTGATTTGAAGCTAAATCGTGTGATTCTCTTGGATTTTAAACTAACTCGTTTGTTTCGCATGCAGTTGAAGCTAAATCATGTTTATCACAAGTATCTGAAGCTAAGCCACTTGTTTCGCAAGCATATGAAACTAAACCATGTGCTTCGCATTGATTTGAAGCTAAATCATGTGTTCCGCATGGATTTGAAGCTAACTCGTTTGTTTTACCTACATTTGAAGGTATATCGTTTATATCGCAAGTATTTGAAGCTAAATCATTTGTTTCGTATGAATTTTAAGCTAAATCATGTGTTTCGCATGGAATTGAAGCTACCTGGTTTGTTACGCCTGCATTTGAAGCTATATCATTTACGTCGCAAGTATTTGAAGATAAATCATTTGTTTCGCATGGATTTGAAGTTAAGCCATCTACTTCGCATTGATTTGAAACTAAATCATTTGTGTCGCATGGCTTTGAAGATAAACCTTCTACTTTGCATTAATTTGAAGGTAAATCGTGTGTTTCGTATGGATTTGAAGCTAACTCGTTTGTTTCGCCTGCATTTGAAGCTACATCATTTAATCGCAGGTATTTGAAGCTATATCATTCGTATGGCATCGATTTGAAGCTAAGCCTTCTACTTCGCATTGATTTGAAGCTAAATCGTGTGTTTCGCTTGGATTTTAAACTAACTCGTTTGTTTCGCATGCAGTTGAAGCTAAATCATGTTTAACACAAGTATCTGAAGCTAAACCACTTGTTTCGCAAGTATAAGAAGCTAAACCATGTGCTTCGCATTGATTTGAAGCTAAATCTTGTGTTCCGCATGGATCTGAAGCTAACTCGTTTGTTTTGCCTGCATTTGATGTTATATCATTTATAACGCAAGTATTTGAAGCTAAATCATTTGTTTCGCAAGTATTTGAAGAAATATCATTTGTTTCGCATGGATTTGAAGCTACCTCGTTTGTTTCGCCTGCAGTTGAATCTATATCACTTATATCGCAAGTATTTGAAGCTAAATCATTTGTTCCGCATGGATTTGAAGCTACGCCTTCTACTTTGCATTGAGTTATAGCTAAATCATGTGTTTCGCATGGATTTGATGCTAAATCGCTTGTTTCGCATGCATTTGAAGCTGTATCACTTATATTCGCAAGTATTTGAAGCTAAGCCATTTGTTTCGCATGGATATGAAGCTAAGCCATCTACTTCGCATTGATTTGAAGCTAAATCATGTGTCTCGCTTGGTTTTAATGCTAACTCGTTTGTTTCGCAGGCGGTTGAAGCTAAATCATGTTTATCACAATTATATGAAGCTAAACCATTTGTTTCGCAAGAACATGAAGCTAAACCATGTGTTTCGCTTGGATTTGAAGCTAAATCATGTGTTTCGCATGGATTTGAAACTAACTCGTTTGTTTCGCCTGCATTTGATTCAAAATCATGTTTATCACAAGTATCTGAATCTAAACCATTTGTTTCGCAAGAATATGAAGCTAAACCACGTGTTTCGCATGAATTTGAAGCTAAATCATGTCTTTCGCATAGACTTGAAGCTAACTCGTTTGTTTCGCCTGCATTTGAAGCTATATCCCTTCTATCGCAGGTATTTAAAGCTAAATCATTCGTATGGCATCGATTTGAAGCTAAGCCTTCTACTTCGCATTGGTTTGAAGCTAAATCGTGTGTTTCTCTTCGATTTTAAACTAACTCGTTTGTTTCGCATGCAGTTGAAGCTAAATCATGTTTATCACAGGGATCTGAAGCTAAACCACTTGTTTCGCAAGCATATGAAGCTAAACCATGTGCTTCGCATTGATTTGAAGCTAAATCATGTGTTCCGCATGGACTTGAAGCGAACTCGTTTGTTTTGCCTGCATTTGAAGGTATATCGTTTATATCGCAAGTATTTGAAGCTAAATAACCTGTTTCGCATGAATTTTAAGCTAAATCATGTGTTTCGCATGGAATTGAAGCTGCCTGGTTTGTTTCGCTGCAATTGAAGCTAGTTCACTTGTATCGCAAGTATATGTAGAAAAATCATTTGTTTCGCATGGATTTGAAGCTACCTCGTTTGTTTCGCATTCATTTGATCTGTATCGGTTATATTCGCAAGTATTTGAAGCTATGTCATTTGTTTCGTATGGATATGAAGCTAAGCCATCTACTTCGCATTGATTTGAAACTAAATCACGTGTCTCGCTTGGTTTTAATGCTAACTCGTTTGTTTCGCATGCGGTTGAAGCTAAATCATGTTTATCACAAGTATCTGAAGCTAAACCACTTGTTTCGCAATTATAAGAAGCTAAACCATGTGCTTCGCATTGATTTGAAGCTAAATCTTGTGTTCCGCATGGATCTGAAGCTAACTCGTTTGTTTTGCCTGCATTTGAAGCTACATCATTTAATCGCAGGTATTTGAAGCTAAATCATTCGTATGGCATCGATTTGAAGCTAAGCCTTCTACTTCGCATTGATTTGAAGCTAAATCGTGTGTTTCGCTTGGATTTTAAACTAACTCGTATGTTTCGCATGCAGTTGAAGCTAAATCATGTTTATCACAAGTATCTGAAGCTAAACCACTTGTTTCGCAAGTATAAGAAGCTAAACCATGTGCTTCGCATTGATTTGAAGCTAAATCTTGTGTTCCGCATGGATCTGAAGCTAACTCGTTTGTTTTGCCTGCATTTGATGTTATATCATTTATAACGCAAGTATTTGAAGCTAAATCATTTGTTTCGTATGTATTTTAAGCTAAATCATGTGTTTCGCATGGGATTGAAGCTACCTGGTTTGTTTCGCCTGCATTTGAAGCTATACCATTTACGTCGCAAGTATTTGAAGCTAAATCATTTGTTTCGCATGGATTTGAAGTTAAGCCGTCCACTTCGCATTGATTTGAAACTAAATCATTTGTGTCGCATGACTTTGAAGATAAACCTTCTACTTTGCACTAATTTCAAGGTAAATCATGTGTTTCCTATGTATTTGAAGCTAACTCGTTTGTTTCGCCTGCATTTGAAGCTATATCATTTAATCGCAAGTATGTGAAGCTAAATAATCTGTTTCGCATGATTTTTAAGCTAAATCATGTGTTTCGCATGGAATTGAAGCTACCTGGTTTGTTTCGCCTGCATTTGAAGCTAAATCATGTTTATCACAAGTATCTGAATCTAAACCATTTGTTTCGCAAGAATATGAAGCTAAACCACGTGTTTCGCATGAATTTGACGCTAAATCATATCTTTCGCATAGTCTTGAAGCTAACTCGTTTGTTTCGCCTGCATTTGAAGCTAAATCACTTCTATCGCAGGTATTTGAAGCTAAATCATTCGTATGGCATCGATTTGAAGCTAAGCCTTCTAACTAGCATTGATTTGAAGCTAAATCGTGTGTTTCTTTTGGATTTTAAACTAACTCGTTTGTTTCGCATGCAGTTGAAGCTAAATCATGTTTATCACAAGTATCTGTAGCTAAACCACTTGTTTCGCAAGCATATGAAGCTAAACCATGTGCTTCGCATTGATTTGAAGCTAAATCATGTGTTCCGCATGGATTTGAAGCTAACTCGATTGGTTTGCCTACATTTGAAGGTATATCGTTTATATCGCAGGTATTTGAAGCTATATCATTCGTATGGCATCGATTTGAAGCTAAGTCTTCTACTTCGCATTGATTTGAAGCTAAATCGTGTGATTCTCTTGGATTTTAAACTAAGTCGTTTGTTTCGCATGCAGTTGAAGCTAAATCATGTTTATCACAAGTATCTGGAGCTAAGCCACTTGTTTCGCAAGCATATGAAACTAAACCATGTGCTTCGCATTGATTTGAAGCTAAATCTTGTGTTCCGCATGGATCTGAAGCTAACTCGTTTGTTTTGCCTGCATTTGATGTTATATCATTTATAACGTAAGTATTTGAAGCTAAATCATTTGTTTCGTATGTATTTTAAGATAAATCATGTGTTTCGCATGGGATTGAAGCTACCTGGTTTGTTTCGCCTGCATTGGAAGCTATACCATTTACGTCGCAAGTTTTTGAAGCTAAATCATTTGTTTCGCATGGATTTGAAGTTAAGCCATCCACTTCGCATTGATTTGAAACTAAATCATTTGTGTCGCATGACTTTGAAGATAAACCTTCTACTTTGCATTAATTTCAAGGTAAATCATGTGTTTCCTATGTATTTGAAGCTAACTCGTTTGTTTCGCCTGCATTTGAAGCTATATCATTTAATCGCAAGTATGTGAAGCTAAATAATCTGTTTCGCATGAATTTTAAGCTAAATCATGTGTTTCGCATGGAATTGAAGCTACCTGGTTTGTTTCGCCTGCATTTGAAGCTAAATCATGTTTATCACAAGTATCTGAATCTAAACCATTTGTTTCGCAAGAATATGAAGCTAAACCACGTGTTTCGCATGAATTTGACGCTAAATCATGTCTTCCGCATAGACTTGAAGCTAACTCGTTTGTTTCGCCTGCATTTGAAGCTAAATCACTTCTATCGCAGGTATTTGAAGCTAAATCATTCGTATGGCATCGATTTGAAGCTAAGCCTTCTAACTAGAATTGATTTGAAGCTAAATCGTGTGTTTCTTTTGGATTTTAAACTAACTCGTTTGTTTCGCATGCAGTTGAAGCTAAATCATGTTTATCACAAGTATCTGTAGCTAAACCACTTGTTTCGCAAGCATATGAAGCTAAACCGTGTACTTCGCATTGATTTGAAGCTAAATCATGTGTTCCGCATGGATTTGAAGCTAACTCGTTTGGTTTGCCTACATTTGAAGGTATATCGTTTATATCGCAGGTATTTGAAGCTATATCATTCGTATGGCATCGATTTGAAGCTAAGTCTTCTACTTCGCATTGATTTGAAGCTAAATCATGTGATTCTCTTGGATTTTAAACTAACTCGTTTGTTTCGCATGCAGTTGAAGCTAAATCATGTTTATCACAAGTATCTGTAGCTAAACCACTTGTTTCGCAAGCATATGAAGCTAAACCATGTACTTCGCATTGATTTGAAGCTAAATCATTTGTTCCGCATGGATTTGAAGCTAACTCGTTTGGTTTGCCTACATTTGAAGGTATATCGTTTATATCGCAGGTATTTGAAGCTATATCATTCGTATGGCATCGATTTGAAGCTAAGTCTTCTACTTCGCATTGATTTGAAGCTAAATCATGTGATTCTCTTGGATTTTAAACTAACTCGTTTGTTTCGCATGCAGTTGAAGCTAAATCATGTTTATCACAAGTATCTGAAGCTAAGCCACTTGTTTCGCTAGCATATGAAACTAAACCATGTGCTCCGCATTGATTTTAAGGTAAATCATGTGTTCCGCATGGATTTGAAGCTAACTCGTTTGTTTTACCTACATTTGAAGGTATATCGTTTATATCGCAAGTATTTGAAGCTAAATCATTTGCTTCGTATGAATTTTAAGCTAAATCATGTGTTTCGCATGGAATTGAAGCTACCTGGTTTGTTTCGCCTGCATTTGAAGCTAGATCACTTGTATCGCAAGTATTTGAAGATAAATCATTTGTTTCGTATGAATTTTAAGCTAAATCATGTGTTTCGCATGGGATTGAAGCTACCTGGTTTGTTTCGCCTGCATTTGAAGCTATACCATTTACGTCGCAAGTATTTGAAGCTAAATCATTTGTTTCGCATGGATTTGAAGTTAAGCCGTCCACTTCGCATTGATTTGAAACTAAATCATTTGTGTCGCATGACTTTGAAGATAAACCTTCTACTTTGCACTAATTTCAAGGTAAATCATGTGTTTCCTATGTATTTGAAGCTAACTCGTTTGTTTCGCCTGCATTTGAAGCTATATCATTTAATCGCAAGTATGTGAAGCTAAATAATCTGTTTCGCATGATTTTTAAGCTAAATCATGTGTTTCGCATGGAATTGAAGCTACCTGGTTTGTTTCGCCTGCATTTGAAGCTAAATCATGTTTATCACAAGAATCTGAATCTAAACCATTTGTTTCGCAAGAATATGAAGCTAAACCACGTGTTTCGCATGAATTTGACGCTAAATCATATCTTTCGCATAGTCTTGAAGCTAACTCGTTTGTTTCGCCTGCATTTGAAGCTAAATCACTTCTATCGCAGGTATTTGAAGCTAAATCATTCGTATGGCATCGATTTGAAGCTAAGCCTTCTAACTAGCATTGATTTGAAGCTAAATCGTGTGTTTCTTTTGGATTTTAAACTAACTCGTTTGTTTCGCATGCAGTTGAAGCTAAATCATGTTTATCACAAGTATCTGTAGCTAAACCACTTGTTTCGCAAGCATATGAAGCTAAACCATGTGCTTCGCATTGATTTGAAGCTAAATCGTGTGATTCTCTTGGATTTTAAACTAAGTCGTTTGTTTCGCATGCAGTTGAAGCTAAATCATGTTTATCACAAGTATCTGGAGCTAAGCCACTTGTTTCGCAAGCATATGAAACTAAACCATGTGCTTCGCATTGATTTGAAGCTAAATCTTGTGTTCCGCATGGATCTGAAGCTAACTCGTTTGTTTTGCCTGCATTTGATGTTATATCATTTATAACGTAAGTATTTGAAGCTAAATCATTTGTTTCGTATGTATTTTAAGATAAATCATGTGTTTCGCATGGGATTGAAGCTACCTGGTTTGTTTCGCCTGCATTGGAAGCTATACCATTTACGTCGCAAGTTTTTGAAGCTAAATCATTTGTTTCGCATGGATTTGAAGTTAAGCCATCCACTTCGCATTGATTTGAAACTAAATCATTTGTGTCGCATGACTTTGAAGATAAACCTTCTACTTTGCATTAATTTCAAGGTAAATCATGTGTTTCCTATGTATTTGAAGCTAACTCGTTTGTTTCGCCTGCATTTGAAGCTATATCATTTAATCGCAAGTATGTGAAGCTAAATAATCTGTTTCGCATGAATTTTAAGCTAAATCATGTGTTTCGCATGGAATTGAAGCTACCTGGTTTGTTTCGCATGCATTTGAAGCTAAATCATGTTTATCACAAGTATCTGAATCTAAACCATTTGTTTCGCAAGAATATGAAGCTAAACCACGTGTTTCGCATGAATTTGACGCTAAATCATGTCTTCCGCATAGACTTGAAGCTAACTCGTTTGTTTCGCCTGCATTTGAAGCTAAATCACTTCTATCGCAGGTATTTGAAGCTAAATCATTCGTATGGCATCGATTTGAAGCTAAGCCTTCTAACTAGAATTGATTTGAAGCTAAATCGTGTGTTTCTTTTGGATTTTAAACTAACTCGTTTGTTTCGCATGCAGTTGAAGCTAAATCATGTTTATCACAAGTATCTGTAGCTAAACCACTTGTTTCGCAAGCATATGAAGCTAAACCATGTACTTCGCATTGATTTGAAGCTAAATCATGTGTTCCGCATGGATTTGAAGCTAACTCGTTTGGTTTGCCTACATTTGAAGGTATATCGTTTATATCGCAGGTATTTGAAGCTATATCATTCGTATGGCATCGATTTGAAGCTAAGTCTTCTACTTCGCATTGATTTGAAGCTAAATCATGTGATTCTCTTGGATTTTAAACTAACTCGTTTGTTTCGCATGCAGTTGAAGCTAAATCATGTTTATCACAAGTATCTGTAGCTAAACCACTTGTTTCGCAAGCATATGAAGCTAAACCATGTACTTCGCATTGATTTGAAGCTAAATCATGTGTTCCGCATGGATTTGAAGCTAACTCGTTTGGTTTGCCTACATTTGAAGGTATATCGTTTATATCGCAGGTATTTGAAGCTATATCATTCGTATGGCATCGATTTGAAGCTAAGTCTTCTACTTCGCATTGATTTGAAGCTAAATCATGTGATTCTCTTGGATTTTAAACTAACTCGTTTGTTTCGCATGCAGTTGAAGCTAAATCATGTTTATCACAAGTATCTGAAGCTAAGCCACTTGTTTCGCTAGCATATGAAACTAAACCATGTGCTCCGCATTGATTTTAAGGTAAATCATGTGTTCCGCATGGATTTGAAGCTAACTCGTTTGTTTTACCTACATTTGAAGGTATATCGTTTATATCGCAAGTATTTGAAGCTAAATCATTTGCTTCGTATGAATTTTAAGCTAAATCATGTGTTTCGCATGGAATTGAAGCTACCTGGTTTGTTTCGCCTGCATTTGAAGCTAGATCACTTGTATCGCAAGTATTTGAAGATAAATCATTTGTTTCGTATGAATTTTAAGCTAAATCATGTGTTTCGCATGGGATTGAAGCTACCTGGTTTGTTTCGCCTGCATTTGAAGCTATACCATTTACGTCGCAAGTATTTGAAGCTAAATCATTTGTTTCGCATGGATTTGAAGTTAAGCCGTCCACTTCGCATTGATTTGAAACTAAATCATTTGTGTCGCATGACTTTGAAGATAAACCTTCTACTTTGCACTAATTTCAAGGTAAATCATGTGTTTCCTATGTATTTGAAGCTAACTCGTTTGTTTCGCCTGCATTTGAAGCTATATCATTTAATCGCAAGTATGTGAAGCTAAATAATCTGTTTCGCATGATTTTTAAGCTAAATCATGTGTTTCGCATGGAATTGAAGCTACCTGGTTTGTTTCGCCTGCATTTGAAGCTAAATCATGTTTATCACAAGAATCTGAATCTAAACCATTTGTTTCGCAAGAATATGAAGCTAAACCACGTGTTTCGCATGAATTTGACGCTAAATCATATCTTTCGCATAGTCTTGAAGCTAACTCGTTTGTTTCGCCTGCATTTGAAGCTAAATCACTTCTATCGCAGGTATTTGAAGCTAAATCATTCGTATGGCATCGATTTGAAGCTAAGCCTTCTAACTAGCATTGATTTGAAGCTAAATCGTGTGTTTCTTTTGGATTTTAAACTAACTCGTTTGTTTCGCATGCAGTTGAAGCTAAATCATGTTTATCACAAGTATCTGTAGCTAAACCACTTGTTTCGCAAGCATATGAAGCTAAACCATGTGCTTCGCATTGATTTGAAGCTAAATCATGTGTTCCGCATGGATTTGAAGCTAACTCGATTGGTTTGCCTACATTTGAAGGTATATCGTTTATATCGCAGGTATTTGAAGCTATATCATTCGTATGGCATCGATTTGAAGCTAAGTCTTCTACTTCGCATTGATTTGAAGCTAAATCGTGTGATTCTCTTGGATTTTAAACTAAGTCGTTTGTTTCGCATGCAGTTGAAGCTAAATCATGTTTATCACAAGTATCTGGAGCTAAGCCACTTGTTTCGCAAGCATATGAAACTAAACCATGTGCTTCGCATTGATTTGAAGCTAAATCTTGTGTTCCGCATGGATCTGAAGCTAACTCGTTTGTTTTGCCTGCATTTGATGTTATATCATTTATAACGTAAGTATTTGAAGCTAAATCATTTGTTTCGTATGTATTTTAAGATAAATCATGTGTTTCGCATGGGATTGAAGCTACCTGGTTTGTTTCGCCTGCATTGGAAGCTATACCATTTACGTCGCAAGTTTTTGAAGCTAAATCATTTGTTTCGCATGGATTTGAAGTTAAGCCATCCACTTCGCATTGATTTGAAACTAAATCATTTGTGTCGCATGACTTTGAAGATAAACCTTCTACTTTGCATTAATTTCAAGGTAAATCATGTGTTTCCTATGTATTTGAAGCTAACTCGTTTGTTTCGCCTGCATTTGAAGCTATATCATTTAATCGCAAGTATGTGAAGCTAAATAATCTGTTTCGCATGAATTTTAAGCTAAATCATGTGTTTCGCATGGAATTGAAGCTACCTGGTTTGTTTCGCCTGCATTTGAAGCTAAATCATGTTTATCACAAGTATCTGAATCTAAACCATTTGTTTCGCAAGAATATGAAGCTAAACCACGTGTTTCGCATGAATTTGACGCTAAATCATGTCTTCCGCATAGACTTGAAGCTAACTCGTTTGTTTCGCCTGCATTTGAAGCTAAATCACTTCTATCGCAGGTATTTGAAGCTAAATCATTCGTATGGCATCGATTTGAAGCTAAGCCTTCTAACTAGAATTGATTTGAAGCTAAATCGTGTGTTTCTTTTGGATTTTAAACTAACTCGTTTGTTTCGCATGCAGTTGAAGCTAAATCATGTTTATCACAAGTATCTGTAGCTAAACCACTTGTTTCGCAAGCATATGAAGCTAAACCATGTACTTCGCATTGATTTGAAGCTAAATCATGTGTTCCGCATGGATTTGAAGCTAACTCGTTTGGTTTGCCTACATTTGAAGGTATATCGTTTATATCGCAGGTATTTGAAGCTATATCATTCGTATGGCATCGATTTGAAGCTAAGTCTTCTACTTCGCATTGATTTGAAGCTAAATCATGTGATTCTCTTGGATTTTAAACTAACTCGTTTGTTTCGCATGCAGTTGAAGCTAAATCATGTTTATCACAAGTATCTGTAGCTAAACCACTTGTTTCGCAAGCATATGAAGCTAAACCATGTACTTCGCATTGATTTGAAGCTAAATCATGTGTTCCGCATGGATTTGAAGCTAACTCGTTTGGTTTGCCTACATTTGAAGGTATATCGTTTATATCGCAGGTATTTGAAGCTATATCATTCGTATGGCATCGATTTGAAGCTAAGTCTTCTACTTCGCATTGATTTGAAGCTAAATCATGTGATTCTCTTGGATTTTAAACTAACTCGTTTGTTTCGCATGCAGTTGAAGCTAAATCATGTTTATCACAAGTATCTGAAGCTAAGCCACTTGTTTCGCTAGCATATGAAACTAAACCATGTGCTCCGCATTGATTTTAAGGTAAATCATGTGTTCCGCATGGATTTGAAGCTAACTCGTTTGTTTTACCTACATTTGAAGGTATATCGTTTATATCGCAAGTATTTGAAGCTAAATCAGTTGCTTCGTATGAATTTTAAGCTAAATCATGTGTTTCGCATGGAATTGAAGCTACCTGGTTTGTTTCGCCTGCATTTGAAGCTAGATCACTTGTATCGCAAGTATTTGAAGATAAATCATTTGTTTCGTATGAATTTTAAGCTAAATCATGTATTTCGCATGGAATTGAAGCTACCTGGTCTGTTACGCCTGCATTTGAAGCTATATCATTTACGTCGCAAGTATTTGAAGATAAATCATTTGTTTCGCATGGATTTGAAGTTAAGCCATCTACTTCGCATTGATTTGAAACTAAATCATGTGTTTCGCTTGGATTTGAAGCTAACTCGTTTGTTTCGCATGCGGTTGAAGCTATATCAATTATATAACAAGTATTTGAAGCTAAGTCATTTGTGTCGCATGGCTTTGAAGATAAACCTTCTACTTTGCATTAATTTGAAGGTAAATCATGTGTTTCGTATGGATTTGAAGCTAACTCGTTTGTTTCGCCTGCATTTGAAGCTACATCATTTAATCGCAAGTATTTGAAGCTAAATAATTCGTATGGCATCGATTTGAAGCTAAGCCTTCTACTTCGCATTGATTTGAAGCTAAATCGTGTGTTTCGCTTGGATTTTAAACTAACTCGTTTGTTTCGCATGCAGTTGAAGCTAAATCATGTTTATCACAAGTATCTGAAGCTAAACCACTTGTTTCGCAAGTATAAGAAGCTAAACCATGTGCTTCGCATTGATTTGAAGCTAAATCTTGTGTTCCGCATGGATCTGAAGCTAACTCGTTTGTTTTGCCTGCATTTGATTCAAAATCATGTTTATCACAAGTATCTGGATCTAAACCATTTGTTTCGCAAGAATATGAAGCTAAACCACGTGTTTCGCATGAATTTGAAGCTAAATCATGTCTTTCGCATAGACTTGAAGCTAACTCGTTTGTTTCGCCTGCATTTGAAGCTATATCCCTTCTATCGCAGGTATTTGAAGCTAAATCATTCGTATGGCATCGATTTGAAGCTAAGCCTTCTACTTCGCATTGATTTGAAGCTAAATCGTGTGTTTCTCTTCGATTTTAAACTAACTCGTTTGTTTCGCATGCAGTTGAAGCTAAATCATGTTTATCACAAGTATCTGAAGCTAAACCACTTGTTTCGCAAGCATATGAAGCTAAACCATGTGCTTCGCATTGATTTGAAGCTAAATCGTGTGTTTCGCTTGGATTTTAAACTAACTCGTTTGTTTCGCATGCAGTTGAAGCTAAATCATGTTTATCACAAGTATCTGAATCTAAACCATTTGTTTCGCAACAATATGAAGCTAAACCACGTGTTTCGCATGAATTTGAAGCTAAATCATGTCTTTCGCATAGACCTGAAGCTAATTCGTTTGTTTTGCCTACATTTGAAGGTATATCGTTTATATCGCAAGTATTTGAAGCTAAATCATTTGTTCCGCATGGATTTGAAGCTACGCCTTCTACTTTGCATTGAGTTTCAGGTAAATCATGTGTTTCGCATGGATTTGGTGCTAACTCGTTTTTTTCGCCTGCATTTGAAGCTATATCACTTCTATCGCAGGTATTTGAAGCTAAATCATTCGTATGGCATCGATTTGAAGCTAAGCCTTCTACTTCGCATTGATTTGAAGCTAAATCGTGTGTTTCTCTTGGATTTTAAACTAACTCGTTTGTTTCGCATGCAGTTGAAGCTAAATCATGTTTATCACAAGTATCTGTAGCTAAACCACTTGTTTCGCAAGCATATGAAGCTAAACCATGTGCTTCGCATTGATTTGAAGCTAAATCATGTGTTCCGCATGGATTTGAAGCTAACTCGTTTGTTTCGCCTGCATTTGAAGCTCTATCATTTAGTTGCAAGTATGTGAAGCTAAGTCATTTGTGTCGCATGGCTTTGAAGATAAACCTTCTACTTTGCATTAATTTGAAGGTAAATCATGTGTTTCGTATGGATTTGAAGCTAACTCGTTTGTTTCGCCTGCATTTGAAGCTACATCATTTAATCGCAGGTATTTGAAGCTAAATCATTCGTATGGCATCGATTTGAAGCTAAGCCTTCTACTGCGCATTGATTTGAAGCTAAATCGTGTGTTTCGCTTGGATTTTAAACTAACTCGTTTGTTTCGCATGCAGTTGAAGCGAAATCATGTTTATCACAAGTATCTGAAGCTAAACCACTTGTTTCGCAAGTATAAGAAGCTAAACCATGTGCTTCGCATTGATTTGAAGCTAAATCTTGTGTTCCGCATGGATCTGAAGCTAACTCGTTTGTTTTGCCTGCATTTGATGTTATATCATTTATAACGCAAGTATTTGAAGCTAAATCATTTGTTTCGCAAGTATTTGAAGAAATATCATTTTTTTCGCATGGATTTGAAGCTACCTCGTTTGTTTCGCCTGCAGTTGAATCTATATCACTTACATCGGAAGTATTTGAAGCTAAATCATTTGTTCCGCATGGATTTGAAGCTACGCCTTCTACTTTGCATTGATTTGAAGCTAAATTATGTGTCTCGCTTGGTTTTAATGCTAACTCGTTTGTTTCGCAGGCGGTTGAAGCTAAATCATGTTTATCACAATTATATGAAGCTAAAGCACTTGTTTCGCAAGAATATGAAGCTAAACCATGTGTTTCGCTTGGATTTGAAGCTAAATCATGTGTTTCGCATGGATTTGAAACTAACTCGTTTGTTTCGCCTGCATTTGATTCAAAATCATGTTTATCACAAGTATCTGAATCTAAACCATTTGTTTCGCAAGAATATGAAGCTAAATCATGTCTTTCGCATAGACTTGAAGCTAACTCGTTTGTTTCGCCTGCATTTGAAGCTATATCCCTTCTATCGCAGGTATTTGAAGCTAAATCATTCGTATGGCATCGATTTGAAGCTAAGCCTTCTACTTCGCATTGATTTGAAGCAAAATCGTGTGTTTCTCTTCGATTTTAAACTAACTCGTTTGTTTCGCATGCAGTTGAAGCTAAATCATGTTTATCACAAGTATCTGAAGCTAAACCACTTGTTTCGCAAGCATATGAAGCTAAACCATGTGCTTCGCATTGATTTGAAGCTGAATCATGTGTTCCGCATGGACTTGAAGCTAACTCGTTTGTTTTGCCTGCATTTGAAGGTATATCGTTTATATCGCAAGTATTTGAAGCTAAATAATCTGTTTCGCATGAATTTTAAGCTAAATCATGTGTTTCGCATAGAATTGAAGCTGCCTGGTTTGTTTCGCTGCAATTGAAGCTAGTTCACTTGTATCGCAAGTATATGTAGAAAAATCATTTGTTTCGCATGGATTTGAAGCTACCTCGTTTGTTTCGCATTCATTTGATCTGTATCGTTTATATTCGCAAGTATTTGAAGCTATGTCATTTGTTTCGTATGGATATGAAGCTAAGCCATCTACTTCGCATTGATTTGAAGCTAAATCACGTGTCTCGCTTGGTTTTAATGCTAACTCGTTTGTTTCGCATGCGGTTGATGCTAAATCATGTTTATCACAAGTATATGAAGCTAAACCATTTGTTTCGCAAGAATATGAAGCTAAACCATGTGTTTCGCTTGGATTTGAAGCTAAATCATGTGTTTCGCATGGATTTGAAGATAAGCCTCCTACTTTGCATTAATTTGAAGGTAAATCATGTGTTTCGTATGGATTTGAAGCTAACTCGTTTGTTTCGCCTGCATTTGAAGCTACATCATTTAATCGCAGGTATTTGATGCTAAATCATTCGTATGGCTTCGATTTGAAGCTAAGCCTTCTACTTCGCATTGATTTGAAGCTAAATCGTGTGTTTCGCTTGGATTTTAAACTAACTCGTTTGTTTCGCATGCAGTTGAAGCTAAATCATGTTTATCACAAGTATCTGAAGCTAAACCACTTGTTTCGCAAGTATAAGAAGCTAAACCATGTGCTTCGCATTGATTTGAAGCTAAATCTTGTGTTCCGCATGGATCTGAAGCTAACTCGTTTGTTTTGCCTGCATTTGATGTTATATCATTTATAACGCAAGTATTTAAAGCTAAATCATTTGTTTCGTATGTATTTTAAGCTAAATCATGTGTTTCGCATGGGATTGAAGCTACCTGGTTTGTTTCGCCTGCATTTGAAGCTATACCATTTACGTCGCAAGTATTTGAAGCTAAATCATTTGTTTCGCATGGATTTGAAGTTAAGCCATCCACTTCGCATTGATTTGAAACTAAATCATTTGTGTCGCATGAGTTTGAAGATAAACCTTCTACTTTGCATTAATTTCAAGGTAAATCATGTGTTTCCTATGTATTTGAAGCTAACTCGTTTGTTTCGCCTGCATTTGAAGCTATATCATTTAATCGCAAGTATGTGAAGCTAAATAATCTCTTTCGCATGATTTTTAAGCTAAATCATGTGTTTCGCATGGAATTGAAGCTACCTGGTTAGTTTCGCCTGCATTTGAAGCTAAATCATGTTTATCACAAGTATCTGAATCTAAACCATTTGTTTCGCAAGAATATGAAGCTAAACCACGTGTTTCGCATGAATTTGACGCTAAATCATGTCTTTCGCATAGACTTGAAGCTAACTCGTTTGTTTCTCCTGCATTTAAAGCTAAATCACTTCTATCGCAGGTATTTGAAGCTAAATCATTCGTATGGCATCGATTTGAAGCTAAGCCTTCTAACTAGCATTGATTTGAAGCTAAATCGTGTGTTTCTTTTGGATTTTAAACTAACTCGTTTGTTTCGCATGCAGTTGAAGCTAAATCATGTTTATCACAAGTATCTGTAGCTAAACCACTTGTTTCGCAAGCATATGAAGCTAAACCATGTGCTTCGCATTGATTTGAAGCTAAATCATGTGTTCCGCATGGATTTGAAGCTAACTCGTTTGGTTTGCCTACATTTGAAGGTATATCGTTTATATCGCAGGTATTTGAAGCTATATCATTCGTATGGCATCGATTTGAAGCTAAGTCTTGTACTTCGCATTGATTTGAAGCTAAATCGTGTGATTCTCTTGGATTTTAAACTAACTCGTTTGTTTCGCATGCAGTTGAAGCTAAATCATGTTTATCACAAGTATCTGAAGCTAAGCCACTTGTTTCGCAAGCATATGAAACTAAACCATGTGCTTCGCATTGATTTGAAGCTAAATCATGTGTTCCGCATGGATTTGAAGCTAACTCGTTTGTTTTACCTACATTTGAAGGTATATCGTTTATATCGCAAGTATTTGAAGCTAAATCATTTGTTTCGTATGAATTTTAAGCTAAATTATGTGTTTCGCATGGAATTGAAGCTACCTGGTTTGTTTCGCCTGCATTTGAAGCTAGATCACTTGTATCGCAAGTATTTGAAGATAAATCATTTGTTTCGTATGAATTTTAAGCTAAATCATGTATTTCGCATGGAATTGAAGCTACCTGGTTTGTTACGCCTGCATTTGAAGCTATATCATTTACGTCGCAAGTATTTGAAGATAAATCATTTGTTTCGCATGGATTTGAAGTTAAGCCATCTACTTCGCATTGATTTGAAACTAAATCATGTGTTTCGCTTGGATTTGAAGCTAACTCGTTTGTTTCGCATGCGGTTGAAGCTATATCAATTATATAACAAGTATTTGAAGCTAAGTCATTTGTGTCGCATGGCTTTGAAGATAAACCTTCTACTTTGCATTAATTTGAAGGTAAATCATGTGTTTCGCATGGATTTGAAACCAACTCGTTTGTTTCGCCTGCATTTGATTCAAAATCATGTTTATCACAAGTATCTGAATCTAAACCATTTGTTTCGCAAGAATATGAAGCTAAACCACGTGTTTCGCATGAATTTGAAGCTAAATCATGTCTTTCGCATAGACTTGAAGCTAACTCGTTTGTTTCGCATGCAGTTGAAGCTAAATCATGTTTATCACAAGTATCTGAAGCTAAACCACTTGTTTCGCTAGCATATGAAGCTAAACCATGTGCTTCGCATTGATTTGAAGCTAAATCGTGTGTTTCGCTTGGATTTTAAACCAACTCGTTTGTTTCGCATGCAGTTGAAGCTAAGTCATGTTTATCCCAAGCATCTGAAGCTAAACCACTTGTTTCGCAAGTATATGAAGCTAAACCATGTGCTTCGCATTGATTTGAAGCTAAATCATGTGTTCCGCATGGATTTGAATCTAACTCGTTTGTTTTGCCTACATTTGAAGCTATACCGTTTACATCGCAAGTATGTGAAGCTAAATAATCTGTTTCGCTTGAATTTTAAGCTAAATCATGTGTTTCGCATGGAATTGAAGCTGCCTGGTTTGTTTCGCCTGCATTTGAAGCTAGTTCACTTGTATCGCAAGTATTTGAAGAAAAATCATTTGTTTCGCATGGATTTGAAGCTATCTCGTTTGTTTCGCCTCCATTTGAAGCTACCACACTTATATTCGCAAGTATTTGAAGCCAAATCAGTTGTTTCGCATTCATTTGAAGCTAAGCTTTCTACTTCGCATTGATATGAAGCTAAATCATTTGATTCGCATGGATTTGAAGCAAAGCTTTCCACTTCGCATTGATTTGAAGCTAAATCGTGTGATTCTCTTGGATTTTAAACTAACTCGTTTGTTTCGCATGCAGTTGAAGCTAAATCATGTTTATCACAAGTATCTGAAGCTAAGCCACTTGTTTTGCAAGCATATGAAGCTAAACCATGTGCTTCGCATTGATTTGAAGCTAAATCATGTGTTCCGCATGGATTTGAAGCTAACTCGTTTGTTTTACCTACATTTGAAGGTATATCGTTTATATCGCAAGTATTTGAAGCTAAATCATTTGTTTCGTATGAATTTTAAGCTAAATCATGTGTTTCGCATGGAATTGAAGCTACCTGGTTTGTTTCGCCTGCATTTGAAGCTTGTTCACTCGTATCGCAAGTATTTGAAGATAAATCATTTGTTTCGTATGAATTTTAAGTTAAATCATGTGTTTCGCATGGAATTGTGAGCTACCTGCTCTGTTACGCCTGCATTTGAAGCTATATCATTTACGTCGCAAGTATTTGAAGATAAATCATTTGTTTCGCCTGTATTTGAAGTTAAGCCATCTACTTCGCATTGATTTGAAACTAAATCATGTGTTTCGCTTGGATTTGAAGCTAACTCGTTTGTTTCGCCTGCATTTGAAGCTATATCAATTATATAACAAGTATTGGAAGCTGAGTCATTTGTGTCGCATGGCTTTGAAGATAAACCTTCTACTTTGCATTAATTTGAAGGTAAATCGTGTGTTTCGTATGGATTTGAAGCTAACTCGTTTGTTTCGCCTGCATTTGAAGCTACATCATTTAATCGCAGGTATTTGAAGCTAAATCATTCGTATGGCATCGATTTGAAGCTAAGCCTTCTACTTCGCATTGATTTGAAGCTAAATCGTGTGTTTCGCTTGGATTTTAAACTAACTCGTTTGTTTCGCATGCAGTTGAAGCTAAATCATGTTTATCACAAGTATCTGAAGCTAAACCACTTGTTTCGCAAGTATAAGAAGCTAAACCATGTGCTTCGCATTGATTTGAAGCTAAATCTTGTGTTCCGCATCGATCTGAAGCTAACTCGTTTGTTTTGCCTGCATTTGATGTTATATCATTTATAACGCAAGTATTTGAAGCTAAATCATTTGTTTCGCAAGTATTTGAAGAAATATCATTTGTATCGCATGGATTTGAAGCTACCCCGTTTGTTTCGCCTGCAGTTGAATCTATATCACTTATATCGCAAGTATTTGAAGCTAAATCATTTGTTCCGCATGGATTTGAAGCTACGCCTTCTACTTTGCATTGAGTTATAGCTAAATCATGTGTTTCGCATGGATTTGATGCTAACTCGCTTGTTTCGCATGCATTTGAAGCTGTATCACTTATATTCGCAAGTATTTGAAGCTAAGCCATTTGTTTCGCATGGATATGAAGCTAAGCCATCTACTTCGCATTGATTTGAAGCTAAATCATGTGTCTCGCTTGGTTTTAATGCTAACTCGTTTGTTTCGCAGGCGGTTGAAGCTAAATCATGTTTATCACAATTATATGAAGTTAAACCATTTGTTTCGCAAGAATATGAAGCTAAACCATGTGTTTCGCTTGGATTTGAAGCTTAATCATTTGTTTCGCAAGAATATGAAGCTAAACCATGTGTTTCGCATGGATTTGAAGCTTAATCATGTGTTTCGCATGGATTTGAAGCTAAGACTTCTACTTCACATTGATTTGTAACTAAATTATGTGTTTCGCATGGATTTGAAGCTAAGTCGTTTGTTTTGCCTGCATTTGGAGCTATATCATTTATATCGCAAGTATTTGAAGCTAATACATTTGTTCCACGTGCATTTGAAGCTAAACCTTATACATCGCATTGATTTGTAGCTAAATCATGTGTTTCGCTTGTATTTGAAGCTAACTCGTTGTTTCGCCTGCCGTTGAAGCTAAATCATGTATATCACAAGTATTTGAAGCTAAACCATTTGATTCGAGTGGATTTGAAGCTAAGCGTTCTACTTCGCAATGTTTTGAAGCTAAATCATGTGTTTCGCTTGGATTTGATGTTACCTCGTTTGTTTCGCATGCATTTGAAGCTATATCAGTTATATCGCAAGTATTTGAAGCTAAATCATTTGTGTCGCATGGATTTGAAGCTAAACCTTCTACATAGCATTGATTTGAAGCTTAATCATGTGTTTTGCATGGATTTGAAGCTAACTCGTTTGTTTCCCCTGCATTGGAAGCTATATCACTTATATCGCAAGTATCTGATGCTAAATCATTTGTTTCGCATGGATTTGATGCCAACTCGTTTGTTTCGCCGGCTTTTGATGCTATATCACGTATATCGCAATTATCTGAATCTAAGACATTTGTTTCTCATGTATTTGAAGCTAAGCCTTCTACTTCGCATTGATTTGAAGCTATATCCTGTGTATAGCATGGATTTTGTAGCTAAACCCTCTACATTGCATTGATTTGAAGCTTTATCATGTGTTTTGCTTGGATTTGAAGCTAACTCGTTTGTATCGCCTGCATTTGAAGCTATATCACTTATATCCAAAGTGTTTGCAGCTAAATTATTAGTTTCGCATGGATTTGAAGCTAAACCTTCTACATCGCATTGATTCGAAGCTAAATCATGTGTTTCGCTTTGATTTGAAACTAAACCTTCTACATCGCATTGATTTGAAGCTAAATCGTTCGTTTACCTTGGATTTGCAACTAACGCGATTGTTTCGCCTGCAGTTGAAGCTAAATCATGTTTATCGCACGTATTTGAGATTAAATCATTAGATTCGGACGGATTTGAAGCTAAGCTTTCTCCTTCGCATTGATTTGAAGCTAAATCATGTGTATTCGCATGGATTTTGAAGCTAACTCGTTTGAGTCGTCTGCATTTGAAGCTATATCAATTGTATCGCAAGTATTTGATGCTAAATCATTTGTGTCGCATGGATTTGAAGCTAAGCCTTCTGCTTCGCATTGATTTGAAACTAAATCATGTGTTTCGCTTGGATTTGAAGCTAACTCGTTTCTTTCGCATGCAGTTGAAGCTAAATCATTTTTATCACAAGTATCTGAATCTAAAGCATTTGTTTCGGATGGATGTGAAGCTAAGCCTTCGACTTCACGTTGATTTGAAGCTTAATCATGTGTTTCGCATGGATTTGAATCCAACCCGTTTGTTACGCATGCAGTTGAAGCTAAATCATGTATATCACAAGTATCTGAATCTAAACCATTTGTTCCGGATGGATGTGAAGCTAAGCCTTCTACTTCGCATTGATTTGAAGCTACAACATGTGTTTCGCATGGATTTGAAGCTAACTCGTTTCTTTCGCATGCAGTTGAAGCTAAATCATTTTTATCACATGTATCTGAATCTAAACCATTTGTTTCGGATGGATTTGAAGCTAAGCCTTCTACTTCACGTTGATTTGAAGCTTAATCATGTGTTTCGCATGGATTTCAATCCAACCCGTTTGTTACGCATGCAGATGAAGCTAAATCATGTATATCACAAGTATCTGAACCTAAACCATTTGTTTCGGATGGATTTGATGCTAAGCCTTCTACTTCGCATTTATTTGAAGCTACAACATGTGTTTCGCACCGATTTGAAGCTAACTCGTTTCTTTCGCATGCAGTTGAAGCTAAATCATGTTTATCACAAGTACCTGAATCTAAACCATTTGTTTCGGATGGATTTGAAGCTAACCCTTCTACTTCGCATTGATTTGAAGCTAAAGCATGTATTTCTCTTGGATTTGAAGCTAAGTCTTCTACTTCACATTGATTCGAAGCTACAACATGTGTTTCGCATAGATTTGATGCTAACTCTTTTATTTCGCCTGCATTTGAATCTATATCATGCATATCACAAGTATTTAAGACTAAATCATTTGATTCGCATGGATTTGAAGCTATCACGTTTGATTCGCCTGCATTTGAAGCTATATCAATTATATCGCAAGTATTTGATGCTAAATCATTTGTTTCGCATGGACTTGAAGCAGAACCTTCTACATCGCATTTATTTGAAGCTTAATCATGTGTTTCGCTTGGATTTGAATGTAAAACTTCTACATCGCATTTGAAGCTAAATCATATGTTTCGCATGGACTTGGCGCTAACTCGTTTGTATCGCCTGCATTTGAAGCTATATCACTTATATCCAAAGTATTTGCAGCTAAATTATTAGTTTCGCATGGTTTTGATGCTAAACCTTCTACATCGCATTGATTTGAAGCTAAATCATGTGTTTCGCATGGATTTGAAGCTTACTCGTTTGTTTCGCAAGCAGTTGTAGGTAAATCAGTGTATACCACAAGTAGTTGAAGCTAAACCATTTGTTTCGCATTGATTTGAAGCTAAGTCTTCAACTTCGCATTGATTTGAAGCTAAATCGTTTGTTTACCTTGGATTAGCAGCTAACGCGATTGTATCGCCTGCAGTTGAAGCTAAATCAGGTTTATCGCACGTATTTGAGACTAAATCATTAGATTCGCATGGATTTGAAGATAAGCTTTCTCCTTCGCATTGAATTGAAGCTAAAACATGTGATACGCATGGATTTGAAGCTAAATCTTGGCTTTCGCATGGATTTGAAGCTAAGCCTTTTACTTCGCATTGATTTGTAGCTAAATCATGTACTTCGCATGGATTTGAAGCTAACTCGATTGTTTCGCATGCAGTTTAATCTAAATCATGTTTATCACAAATATCTGAATCTAAACCACTTGTTTCGCATTGATTTGAAGCTAAGCCTTTTACTTCGCATTGATTTGAAGCTACATCATGTGCTTCGCTTGGATTTGAAGCTACCTCGTTTGTTTCGCATGTAATTCAAGCTAACAGGTATGTTTCGCCTGCATTTGAAGCTATATCACTTATATCCCAAGTGTTTGAAGCTAAATCATTTGTTTCGCATGGGTTTGAAGGTAAACCTCCTACATCGCATTGATTTGAAGCTAAATCATGTGATTCGCTTGGATATGAAGCTAACTCGTTTGTTTCGTCTGCACATGAAGCTATATCACTTATATCGCAAGTATCAGAAGCTAAATCATTTGTTTCGCATGGAAGTGAAGCTAACTCGTTTGTTTCGCCTGCATTTGAACCTATATCACTTCTATCGCAAGTATTTGAAGCTAAATCATTTGTGTCGCACCGATTTGATGCTAACACTTCTGCTTCGCATTGAATTGAAGCTAAAACATGTGATACGCATGGATTTGAAGCTAAATCTTGGCTTTCGCATGGATTTGAAGCTAAGCCTTATACTTCGCATTGATTTGTAGCTAAATTATGTGTTTCGCGCGGATTTGAAGCTAACTCGTTTGTTTCGCCTGCATTTGAAGCTATATCATTTATATCGCAAGTATTTGAAGCTAAATCATTTGTGTCGCTTGGCTTTGAAGATAATCCTTCTACTTCGAATTGATTTGAAGCTAAAGCATGTGTTTCGCATGGATTTGGTGCTAACTCGTTCGTTTCGTCTGCATTTGTATCTATATCACATACATCGCAAATATTTGAAGCTAAATTATTCGTGTCGCACGGATTTGAAGCTAAACCATCTACATAGCATTGATTTGAAGCATAATCATGTTTTTCGCATGGATTTGATGCTAACTCGTTTGTTTCGCCTGCATTTGAAGCTATATTACTTATATCGCAAGTATTTGAAGCTAAACCATTTGTTTCGGATGGATTTGAAGCTAATCGTTCTAGTTCACATTGATTTGAAGCTAAATCATGTGTTTTGCATGGATTTGAAGCTAATTCGTTTGTTTCGCTTGGATTTGAATCTAAATCTTCTACATCGCATTGATTTGAAGCTAAATCAAATGTTTCGCATGGATTTGGAGCTAACTCGTTTGTTTCTCCTGCATTTGAAGCTATATCACTTGTTTCGCAAGTATTTGAAGAAAAATCATGTGTTTTGCATGTGTTGCGCACGGCACAAAATTAAAGCGCCGGAATTCGTGAGGAGACGACACGCGATTTATTTGATTTGGACTCCACAGTCCTTTGGTTTACAAGCTTTTGGAGCACGGCTCCGTTTGGCGTATGCAGTGAAGCACGGCTACGACAGAAGTATAAAAACTGAAGCACGGCTTCGTATCGGCGCAAGGGGCGCTAAATCAAACTTGACAGTTCGCTATATCGATTTCTTGGAGAGTTTTTCGTTATCACATTTGCGGCAGTATATATAGACACCTGGCCGATGCTCAAGGTGACGCATCGTCAGGTGCCGAAGGCCGGTCATTGCCTCCTAAGGCAAAAACGCTGCATGTATACATTAGGCCGAGGCGAGCGTTTGACGGTCGGGCCAACGCACGTCGATCGTGTTATTGTGTCGCCGCCTCGCCGTTTATTCGACAAAAACGGCGAGACGGCGTACATCGAAAGTCGAACGTGCGTTGACCCGCGGTCCGCGATTCGGCCGGAACAGCATGTATTTGAAGCTAACCCGTTTGTGTCGCCTGCATTTGAAGCTATTTCATTTATACCGCAAGTATTTAAAGCTGAATCATTTGTTTAGCATGGATTTGAAGCTAAGCCATCTACTTCGCATTGAGTAGTAGCTAAATCATGTGTTTCGCATGCATTTGAAGCTTAATCATTTGTTTCTCATGGATTTGAAGCCTAATCATGTGTTTTGCATGGATTTGAAACTAACTCGTTTGTTTCCCCTGCATTTGAAGCTATGTCACTTATATCGCAAGTATCTAATGCTAAATCATTTGTTTCGCATGGATTTGAAGCTAAACCTTCTACATCGCATCGATTTGCAGCTAAATCATGTGTTTCGCATGGAATTGAAGCTAACTCGTTTGTTTCGCGTGTAGTTGAAGCTAAATCATGTAGTATCACGAGTATTTGATGCTAAAGGATCTGATTCTCATGGATTTGAAGCTATGCCTTCTACTTCGCCTTGATTTCAAGCTAAATCATATGTTTCGCTTGGATTTGAAGCTAACTCGTTTGATTCGCCTGCAGTTGAACCTAAATCATGTATATCACAAGTATTTGAAGCTGAACCATTTGTTTTGCATGGATTTGTAACGATGCCGGTAACTTCACATTGATTTGAACCTAAATCATGTGTTTAGCATGCATTTGTAGCTACAGCATTTAAATCGCAAGTATTTGATGCTAAATCATTTGATTCGCATGGATTTGAAGCTAAGCCTTCTACTTCGCATTGATTTGGAGCTTAATCACGTGTTTCGTATGGATTTGAAGCTAACTCGTTTGTTTCGCCTGCATTTGAAGCTATATCAATTATATCGCAAGTATTGGAATCTAAATCATTTGCCTCGCACGGATTTGAAGCTAAACCTTCTACATCGCATTGATTTGAAGCTAAGTCTTCTACTTCGCATTGTTTCGAAGCTACAACATGTGTTTAGCTTGGATTTGAAGAAGATTCGTTTGTTTCGCATGCAGATGAAGCTAAATCATGTACATCACAAGTATTCGAAGCTAAACCAATCGTTCCGCATGGATTTGAAGCTAAGCCTTCTACTTCGCATTGATTTGAAACTAAACCATGTGTTTCGCTTGGATTTGAAGCTATATCATTTATATCGCAAGTATTTGAAGCTAAATCATTTGTATCGCATGGATTTGAAGCTAAACCTACTATATAGCATTGATTTGCAGTTAAACCATTTGTTTCGCATGGATTTGAAGCTAAGCCTTTTACTTTGCATTGAATTGATGCTAACTCGTGTGTATCGCTTGGATTTCAAGCTAACTCGTTTGTTTCGCATGTAGTTGAAGCTAAGTCATGTATATCACAAGTATTTGAAGCTAAACCTTTTGTTTCGCATGAATTTGAAGCTAAACCATTTGTTTCGCTTTGATTTGAAGATAAATCATGTGTTTGGCATGGTTTTGAAATTAACTCGTTTGTTTCGCACGCAGTTGAAGATAAATCATGTATTTCACAAGTATTTGAAGCTAAACAATTTGATTCGCATGGATTTGAAGCTAAGGCTTCTACTTCCCACTGATTTGCAGCTAAACCATGTGTTTCGCCTGCATTTGAAGCTATATCACTTATATCGAAAGTATCTGAAGCTCACTCATTTGTTTCGCATGGATTTGAAGTTAAGCCTTCTACTTCGCATTGATTTGAAGCTAAATCATGTGTATCGCTTGGATTGAAGCTAAATCATGTGTTTCGCATGGATTTGAAACTAACTCGTTTGTTTCGCCTGCATTTGAAGCTAAATCTTGTTTATCACAAGTATCTGAATCTAAAGCATTTGTTTCGCAAGAATATGAATCTAAACCATGTGTTTCGCATGAATTTGAAGCTAAATCAAGTGTTTCGCATAGATTTGAAGCTAACTCGTTTGTTTCGCCTGCATGTGAAGCTATATCACTTACATCGCAAGTATCTGAAGCAAAATCATTCGTGTCGCATGGATTTGAAGCTAAACCTTCTACATCGCATTGATCTGATGCTAAATCATGTGCTTCGCATGGATTTGAAGCTACATCATGTGCTTCGCTTGGATTTGAAGCTACCTCGTTTGTTTCGCATGGATTTGAAGCTAAATCATGGCTTTCGCATGGATTTGAAGCTAAGCCTTTTACTTCGCATTGATTTGTAGCTGAATTATGTGTTTCGCATAGATTTGATGTTAACTCGTGTGTTTTGCCTGCAGTTGAAGCTATTTCATTTATGTCGCAAGTATTTGAAGCTAAATCATTTGTTTCGCATGGATTTGAAGCTAAGCCTTCTAGTTCGCATTGATTTGAAGCTAATTCATGTGTTTCGCTTGGATTTGGAGCTGAGCCTTCTACGTCACATTGATTTGAAGCTATATCATGTGTTTCGCTTGATAAATCATGAAATTTGAAGCCATATCATGTGTTTCGCTCGATAAATCATGAAAATCACAAGTATTTGCTAGCTAAACCATTTGATTCGCATGGATTTGAAGCTAAGCCTACTACTTCACATTGATTTGAAGCTAATTCATTTATGTCGCATATATTAGAAGCTAAGCCTTCTACTTCACATTGATTTGAAGCTAATTCATGTGTTTCGCTTGGATTTGGAGCTAACTCGTTTGTATCGCCTGCATTTGAAGCTATATCACTTATATCCAAAGTGTTTGCAGCTAAGTCATATGTTTCGTATGGATATGAAGCTAAGCCATCTACTTCGCATTGATTTGAAGCTAAATCATGTGTCTCGCTTGGTTTTAATGCTAACTCGTTTGTTTCGCAGGCGGTTGAAGCTAAATCATGTTTATCACAAGTATATGAAGCTAAACCATTTGTTTCGCAAGAATATGAAGCTAAACCATGTGTTTCGCTTGGATTTGAAGCTAAATCATGTGTTTCGCATGGATTTGAAACTAACTCTTTTGTTTCGCCTGCATTTGAAGCTAAATCATGTTTATCACAAGTATCTGAATCTAAACCATTTGTTTCGCAAGAATATGAAGCCAAACCACGTGTTTCGCATGAATTTGACGCTAAATCATGTCTTTCGCATAGACTTGAAGCTAACTCGTTTGTTTCGCTTGCATTTGAAGCTATATCACGTCTATCGCAGGTATTTGAAGCTAAATCATTCGTATGGCATCGATTTGAAGCTAAGCCTTCTAATTAGCATTGATTTAAAGCTAAATCGTGTGTTTCTCTTGGATTTTAAACTAACTCGTTTGTTTCGCATGCAGTTGAAGCTAAATCATGTTTATCACAAGTATCTGTAGCTAAACCACTTATTTCGCAAGCATATGAAGCTAAACCATGTGCTTCGCATTGACTTGAAGCTAAATCATGTGTTCCGCATGGATTTAAAGCTAACTCGTTTGTTTTGCCTACATTTGAAGGTATATCGTTTATATCGCAAGTATTTGAAGCTAAATCATTTGTTTCGTATGAATTTTAAGCTAAATCATGTGTTTCGCATGGAATTGAAGCTACTTGGTTTGTTTCGCCTGCATTTGAAGCTATATCATTTAATCGCAGGTATTTGAAGCTAAATCATTCGTATGGCATCGATTTGAAGCTAAGCCTTCTACTTCGCATTGATTTTAAGCTAAATCGTGTGTTTCGCTTGTATTTTAAACTAACTCGTTTGTTTCGCATACAGTTGAAGCTAAATCATGTTCATCACAAGTATCTGAAGCTAAACCACTTGTTTCGCAAGTATATGAAGCTAAACCATGTGCTTCGCATTGATTTGATGCTAACTCGTTTGTTTCGCATGCATTTGAAGCAGTATCACTTATATTCGCAAGTATTGGAAGCTAAGTCATTTGTTTCGCATGGATATGAAGCTAAGCCACTTACTTCGCATTGACTTGAAGCTAAATCATGTGTCTCGCTTGGTTTTAAAGCTAACTCGTTTGTTTCGCATGCGGTTGAAGCTAAATCATGTTTATCACAAGTATATGAAGCTAAACCATTTGTTTCGCATGAATATGAAGCTAAACCATGTGTTTCGCTTGGATTTGAATCTAAATCATGTGTTTCCCATGAATTTGAAACTAACTCGTTTGTTTCGCCTGCATTTGAAGCTATATCACTTCTATCGCAGGTATTTGAAGCTAAATCATTCGTATGGCATCGATTTGAAGCTAAGTCTTCTACTTCGCATTGATTTGAAGCTAAATCGTGTGATTCTCTTGGATTTTAAACTAACTCGTTTGTTTCGCATGCAGTTGAAGCTAAATCATGTTTATCACAAGTATCTGAAGCTAAGTCACTTGTTTCGCTAGCATATGAAGCTAAACCATGTGCTTCGCATTGATTTGAAGCTAAATCATGTGTTCCGCATGGATTTGAAGCTAAATCGTTTGTTTTACCTACATTTGATGGTATATCGTTTATATCGCAAGTATTTGAAGCTAAATCATTTGTTTCGTATGAATTTTGAGCTAAATCATGTGTTTCGCATGGAATTGAAGCTAACTCGTTAGTTTCGCCTGCATTTGAAGCTATATCACTTCTATCGCAAGTATTTGAAACTAAATCATTTGTGTCGCATGGATTTGATGCTAAGCATTTTACTTCGCATTGATTTGAAACTAAATCACGTGTTTCGCATGCATTTGAAGCTAACTCGTTTGTTTCGCCTGCATTTGAAGCTATATCATTTATATCGCAAGTATGTAAAGCTAAACCACTTGTTTCGCAAGTATATGAAGCTAAACCATGTGCTTCGCATTGATTCGAAGCTAAATCTTGTGTTCCGAATGGATCTGAAGCTAACTCGTTTGTTTTGCGTGCATTTGATGTTATATCATTTATAACGCAAGTATTTGCAGCTAAATCATTTGTTTCGCAAGTATTTGAAGAAATATCATTTGTTTCGCATGGATTTGAATCTACCTCGTTAGTTTCGCCTGCAGTTGAATCTATATCACTTATATCGCAAGTATTTGAAGCTAAATCATTTGTTCCGCATGGATTTGAAGCTACGCCTTCTACTTTGCATTGAGTTTTAGCTAAATCATGTGTTTCGCATGGATTTGATGCTAACTCGTTTGTTTCGCATGCATTTGAAGCTGTATCACTTATATTCGCAAGTAATTGAAGCTAAGTCATTTGTTTCGCATGGATATGAAGCTAAGCCATCTACTTCGCATTGATTTGAAGCTAACTCATGTGTCTCGCTTGGTTTTAATGCTAACTCGTTTGTTTCGCCTGCATTTGAAGCTAAATCATGTTTATCACAAGTATCTGAATCTAAACCATTTGTTTCGCAAGAATATGAAGCTAAACCACGTGTTTCGCATGAATTTGACGCTAAATCATGTCTTTCGCATAGACTTGAAGCTAACTCGTTTGTTTCGCCTGCATTTAAAGCTCTATCACTTCTATCGCAGGTATTTGAAGCTAAATCATTCGTATGGCATCGTTTTGAAGCTAAGCCTTCTACTTCGCATTGATTTGAAGCTAAATCATGTGTTTCGCATGGATTTGAAGCTAAGCCTTCTACTTCGCATTGATTTGAAACTAAATCATGTGTTTCGCTTGGATTTGAAGCTAACACATTTGTTTCGCCTGCGTTTGAATCTTTATCAATTATATCGCAAGTATATGAAGCTAAACCATTTGTTTCGCAAGAATATGAAGCTAAACCATGTGTTTCTCATGGATTTGAAGCTAAATCATGTGTTTCGCATGGATTTGAAGCTATCTCGTTTGTTTCGCCTGCATTTGAATCTATATCACTTATATCGCAAGTATATGAAGCAAAACCATTTGTTTCGCAAGAATATGAAGCTAAACCATGTGTTTCGCTTGGATTTGAAGCTAAATCATGTGTTTCGCATGGATTTGAAGCTATCTCGTTTGTTTCGCCTGCATTTGAATCTATATCACTTATATCGCAAGTATTTGAAGCTAAATCATTTGCTTCGTATGAATTTTAAGCTAAATCATGTGTTTCGCATGGAATTGAAGCTACCGGATTTGTTTCGCCTGCATTTGAAGCTATATCATTTACGTCGCAAGTATTTGAAGCTAAATCATATGTTTCGCATGGATTTGAAGTTAAGCCATCTACTTTGCATTGATTTGAAACTAAATCATGTGTTTCGCTTGGATTTGAAGCTAACTCGTTTGTATCGCCTGCATTTGAAGCTATATCAATTATATAACAAGTATCTGAAGCTAAATCATTTGTGTCGCATGGCTTTGAAGATAAACCTCCTACTTTGCATTAATTTGAAGGTAAATCATGTGTTTCGTATGGATATCAAGCTAACTCGTTTGTTTCGTATGAATTTTAAGCTAAATCATGTGTTTCGCATGGAATTGAAGCTACCTGGTTTGTTTCGCCTGCATTTGAAGCTATATCATTTACGTCGCAAGTATTTGAAGCTAAATCATATGTTTCGCAGGGATTTGAAGTTAAGCCATCTACTTCGCATTGATTTGAAACTAAATCATGTGTTTCGCTTGGATTTGAAGCTAATTCGTTTGTTTCGCATGCGGTTGAAGCTAAATCAAGATTATCACAAGTATATGAAGCAAAACCATTTGTTTCGCAAGAATATGAAGCTAAACCATGTGTTTCGCTTGGATTTGAAGCTAAATCATGTGTTTCGCATGGATTTGAAACTAACTCGTTTGTTTCACCTGCATTTGAAGCTAAATCATGTTTATCACAAGTATCTGAATCTAAACCATTTGTTTCGCAACAATATGAAGCTAAACCACGTGTTTCGCATGAATTTGAGGCTAAATCATGTGTTTCGCATAGACTTGAAGTTAACTCGTTTGTTTCGCCTGCATTTGAAGCTATATCACTTCTATCGCAGGTATTTGAAGCTAAATCATTCGTATGGCATCGATTTGAAGCTAAGCCTTCTACTTCGCATTGACTTGAAGCTAAATCGTGTGTTTCTTTTGGATTTTAAACTAACTCGTTTTTTTTCGCATGCAGTTGAAGCTAAATCATGTTTATCACAAGTATCTGAAGCTAAGCCACTTGTTTCGCAAGCATATGAAGCTTAACCATGTGCTTCGCATTGATTTGAAGCTAAATCATGTGTTCCGCATGGATTTGAAGCTAACTCGTTTGTTTTGCCTACATTTGAAGGTATATCGTTTATATCGCAAGTATTTGAAGCTAAATCACGTGTATCGTATGAATTTTAAGCTAAATCATGTGTTTCGCATGGAATTGAAGCTACCTGGTTTGTTTCGCATGCATTTGAAGCTTATCACTTATATTCGCAAGTATTTGAAGCTAAGTCATTTGTTTCGCATGGATTTGAAGTTAAGCCATGTATTTCGCATTGATTTGAAGCTAAATCATGTGTTTCGCTTGGATTTGAAGCTAACACGTTTGTTTCGCCTGCATTTGAAGCTATATCATTTAATCGCAAGTATGTGAAGCTAAATAATCTGTTTCGCATGAATCTTAACTAAATCATGTGTTTCGCATGGAATTGAAGCTACCTGGTTTGTTTCGCCTGCATTTGAAGCTAGTTCACTTGTATCGCAAGTATTTGAAGCTAAATCATTTGCTTCGTATGAATTTTAAGCTAAATCATGTGTTTCGCATGGAATTGAAGCTACCTGGTTTGTTTCTACTGCATTTGAAGCTACATCACTTATATCGCAAGTATCTGATGCTATATCATTTGTTTCTCACGGATTTGAAGCAGAATTTTCCACATCGCATTGATTTTCAGATAAATTATGTGTTTCGCATGGATTTGGTGCTAGACCTTCTATATCGCATTGATTTGAAGTTAGTCATGTTTTTTGCATGGATTTGAAACTAACTCATTTGTTTTGCCTGCATTTGAAGTTATATCATTTATATCGCAAGTATTTGAATCTAAATCATTTGTGTCGCATGGATTTGAAGCTAAGCCTTCTACTTTGCATTGATTTGAAACTAAATCATGTGTTCCGCTTGGATTTGAAGCTAACTCGTTTGTTTCGCCTGCATTTGAAGCTATATCAATTATATCGCAAGTATTTGAAGCTAAATCATTTGTGTCGCATGGCTTTGAAGATAAGCCTTCTACTTTGCATTAATTTGAAGGTAAATCATGTGTTTCGCTTGGATTTGAAGGTAACTCGGTTGTTTCGCCTGCATTTGAAGCTAAATCATGTTTATCACAATTATCTGAATCTAAACCATTTGTTTCGCAAGCATATGAAGCTAAACCATGTGTTTCGCATGAATTTGAAGCTAAATCATGTATTTCGCACAGATTTGAAGCTAACTCGTTTGTTTCGCCTGCATTTGAATCTATATCAATTATATGGCAAGTATTTGAAGCTAAATCATTTGTGTCGCATGGCTTTGAGGATAAGCCTTCCACTTTGCATTAATTTGAAGGTAAATCATGTGTTTCGCATGGATTTGAAGCTAAACCTTCTACTTCGCATTGATTTGGAACTAAATCATGTGTTTCGCTTGGATTTGAAGCTAACTCGTTTGTTTCGCCTGCATTTGAAGCTATATCAATTATATAACAAGTATTTGAAGCTAAATCATTTGTTTCGCATGGATTTGAAGTTAAGCCATCTACTTCGCATTGATTTGAAACTAAATCATGTGTTTCGCTTGGATTTGAAGCTAACTCGTTTGTTTCGCCTGCATTTGAAGCTATATCATTTAATCGCAAGTATGTGAAGCTAAATAATCTGTTTCGCATGAATCTTAAGCTAAATCATGTGCTTCGCATGGAATTGAAGCTACCTGGTTTGTTTCGCCTGCGTTTGAAGCTAGTTCACTTGTATCGCAAGTATTTGAAGATAAATCATTTGTATCGTTTGAATTTTAAGCTAAATCATGTGTTTCGCATGGAATTGAAGCTACCTGGCTTGTTTCGCCTGCATTTGAAGCTATATCATTTACGTCGCAAGTATTTGAAGCTAAATCATTTGTTTCGCATGGATATGAAGCTAAGCCATCTACTTCGCATTGATTTGAAACTAAATCATGTGTTTCGCTTGGATTTGAAGCTAATTCGTTTGTTTCGCATGCGGTTGAAGCTAAATCAAGATTATCACAAGTATATGAAGATAAACCATTTGTTTCGCAAGAATATGAAGCTAAACCATGTGTGTCGCTTGGATTCGAAGCTAAATCTTGTGTTTCGCATGGATTTGAAACTAACTCGATTGTTTCGACTGCATTTGAAGCTAAATCATGTTTATCACAAGAATCTGAATCTAAACCATTTGTTTCGCAAGAATGTGAAGCTAAACCATGTGTTTCGCATGAATTTGAAGCTAAATCATGTGTTTCGCATAGACTTGATGCTAACTCGTTTGTTTCGCCTGCATTTGAAGCTATATCATTTCTATCGCAGGTATTTGAAGCTAACTCATTCGTATCGCATCGATTTGAAGCTAATCCTTCTACTTCGCATTGATTTGAAACTAAATCATGTGTTTCGCTTGGATTTGAAGTTAACTTGTTTGTTTCGCCTGCAGTTGAAGCTATATCAATTATATAACAAGTATTTGAATCTAAATCATTTGTGTCGCATGGCTTTGAAGATATACCTTCTACTTTGCATTAATTTGAAGGTAAATCATGTGTTTCGTATGGATTTGAAGCTTACTCGTTTGTTTCGCCTGCATTTGAAGCTATATCATTTAATCGCAAGTATGTGAAGCTAAATAATCTATTTCGCATGAATTTTAAGCTAAATCATGTGTTCCGCATGGATATGAAGCTACGTCTTCTACTTCGCATTGATTTTTAGCTAAATCATGTGTTTCGCATGGATTTGATGCTAACTCGTTTGTTTCGCATGCATTTGAAGCTGTATCACTAAAATTCACAAGTATTTGAAGCTAAGTCATTTGATTCGCATGGATATGAAGCTAAGCCTTCTACTTGGCATTGATTTGAAGCTAAATCATGTGTTCCGCTTGGATTTGAAGCTAACTCGTTTGTTTTGCCTGCATTTGAAGGTATATCGTTTATATCGCAAGTATTTGAAGCTAAATCATTTGTTTCGTATGCATTTTAAGCTAAATCATGAGTTTCGCATGGAATTGAAGCTACCTGGTTTGGTTCGCCTGCACGTGAAGCTAGCTCACTTGTATCGCAAGTATTTGAAGAAAATTCATTTGTTTCGCATGGATTTGAAGCTAACTCGTTCGTTTCGCCTGCATTTGAAGCTATATTAATTATATCGCAAGTATTTGAAGAAAAATCATTTGTGTCGCATGGCTTTGAAGTTAAACCTTCTACTTTGCATTAATTTGAAGTTAAATCATGTGTTTCGCTAGGATTTGAAGCTAACTCGTTTGTTTCGTCTGCATTTGAAGCTATATCATTTACGTCGCAAGTATGTGAAGCTAAGTCATTTGTTTCGCATGGATAAGAAGCTAAGCCATCTACTTCGTATTGATTTGAAGCTAAATCCTTGTGTCTCGCTTGGTTTTAAAGCTAATTCGTTTGTTTCGCATGCGGTTGAAGCTAAATCAAGATTATCACAAGTATATGAAGCTAAACCATTTGTTTCGCAAGAATATGAAGCTAAACCATGTGTGTCGCTTGGATTCGAAGCTAAATCTTGTGTTTCGCATGGATTTGAAACTAACTCGATTGTTTCGACTGCATTTGAAGCTAAATCATGTTTATCACAAGTATCTGAATCTAAACCATTTGTTTCGCTAGAATGTGAAGCTAAACCATGTGTTTCGCATGAATTTGAAGCTAAATTATGTGTTTCGCATAGACTTGATGCTAACTCGTTTGTTTCGCCTGCATTTGAAGCTATATCATTTCTATCGCAAGTATCTGATGCTATATCATTTGTTTCGCACGGATTTGAAGCAGAATTTTCCACATCGCATTGATTTTCAGATAAATTATGTGTTTCGCATGGATTTGGTGCTAGACCTTCTATATCGCATTGATTTGAAGTTAGTCATGTTTTTTGCATGGATTTGAAGCTAACTCGTTTGTTTTGCCTGCATTTGAAGTTATATCATTTATATCGCAAGTATTTGAATCTAAATCATTTGTGTCGCATGGATTTGAAGCTAAGCCTTCTACTTTGCATTGATTTGAAACTAAATCATGTGTTTCGCTTGGATTTGAAGCTAACTCGTTTGTTTCGTCTGCATTTGAAGCTATATCGATTATATCGCAAGTATTTGAAGCTAAATTATTTGTGTCACATGGCTTTGAAGCTAACTCGTTTGTTTCGCCTGCATTTGAAGCTATATCAATTCTATCGCAGGTATTTAAAGCTAAATCATTCGTATGGTATCGATTTTAAGCTAAGCCTTCTACTTCGCATTGATTTGAAGCTAAATGATGTGTCTCACTTGGTTTTAAAGCTAACTCGTTTGTTTCGCATGCGGTTGAAGCTAAATCATGTTTATCACAAGTATATGAAGCTGAACCATTTGTTTCGCAAGAATATGAAGCTAAACCATGTGTTTCGCTTGGATTTGAAGCTAAATCATGTGTTTCGCATGGATTTGAAACTAACTCGTTTGTTTCGCCTACATTTGAAGCTAAATCAATTATATCGCAAGTATTTGAAGCAGAATCATTTTTGTCGCATGGCTTTGAGGATAAGCCTTCTACTTCGCATTAATTTGAGGGTAAATCATGTGTTTCGCATGGATTTGAAGGTAACTCGTTTGTTCGGCCTGCATTTGAGGCTATATCATGTATATGACAAGCATTTGAAGCTAAATCATTTGATTCGCATGGATTCGAAGCTAAGCTTTCTACTACGCATTGATTTGAAGCTAAATCCTTTGATTCGCATGGATTAGAAGCTAAGCTTCCTACTTCGCATTGATTTGGAGCTAAATCATGTGTTTCGTATGGATTTGAAGCTTACTCGTTTGTTTCGCCTGCATTTGAAGCTATATCATTCAATCGCAAGTATGTGAAGCTAAATAATCTGTTTCGCATGAATTTTAAGCTAAATCATGTGTTCCGCATGGATATGAAGCTACGCCTCCTACTTCGCATTGATTTTTAGCTAAATCATGAGTTTCGCATGGATTTGATGCTAACTCGTTTGTTTCGCATGCATTTGAAGCTGTATCACTAAAATTCACAAGTATTTGAAGCTAAGTCATTTGATTCGCATGGATATGAAGCTAAGCCTTCTACTTGGCATTGATTTGAAGCTAAATCATGTGTTCCGCTTGGATTTGTAGCTAACTCGTTTGTTTCGCCTGCATTTGAAGCTATATCATTTAATCGCAAGTATGTGAAGCTAGATAATCTGTTTCGCATGAATCTTAAGCTAAATCATGTGTTTCTCATGGATTTGAAGCTAAATCGTTCGTTTAAAATCGCTATTTTGCACGAATTTGTAGCGAAATCGTGTATTTCGCATGATATTGACGTTAAATCGTTTGTCTCGCGTGAATTCGAAGCTAATTCGTGTATTTCGAATGTATCTGGAGCTAAATTGTTCATTTCGCATGAATTTGAAGCTAAATCGTTCGTTTAAAATCGCTATTTTGCACGAATTTGTAGCGAAATCGTGTATTTCACATGATATTGACGTTAAATCGTTTGTCTCGCGTGAATTCGAAGCTAATTCGTGTGTTTCGAATGTATCTGGAGCTAACTTGTTCATTTCGCATGAATTTGATGATAAATCGTTTGTTTAAAATAGCTATTACGCAAGAATTTGTAGCGAAATCGTGTGTTTCGCATGATATTGTCGCTAAATCGTTTGTCTCGCGTGGATTTGTAGCTAATTCGTGTATTTCGAATGAATCTGAAGCTAAATTGTTCATTTCTCTTGAATTTGAAGCTAAATCGTTTGTTTAAAATCGCTATTTCGCACGAATTTGAGTCGAAATCGTGTATTTCGCATGATATTGACGTGAAATCGTTTGTCTCGCGTGGATTCGAAGCTAATTCGTGTATTTCGAATGTACCTGAAGCTAAATTGTTCATTTCGCATGAATTGAAGCTAAATCGTTCGTTTGAAATAGTTATTTCGCACGAATTTGAAGCGAAATCGTGTGTTTCGCATGATATTGAAGTTAAATCGTATGTTTCGCGTGCATTTGAATCTAATTCGTGTATTTCGAATGAATCTAAAGCTAAATTGTTCATTTCGCTTGAATTTGAAGCTAAATCGTTCGTTTGAAATCATTATATCGCACGAATTTGAAGCGAGATCGTGTGTTTCGCATGATATTGAAGTTAAATCGTATGTTTCGCGTGTATTTAAAACTAATTCGTGTATTTCGAATGTATCTGAACATAAATTGATCATTTCGCATGAATTTGAAGCTAAATCGTTTGTTTAAAATCGCTATTTCGCAAGAATTTGTAGCGAAATCGTGTATTTCGCATGATATTGACGTTAAATCGTTTGTCTCGCGTGAATTCGAAGCTAATTCGTGTATTTCGAATGAATCTGAAGCTAAATTGTTCATTTCGCATGAATTTGAAACTAAATCGTTTGTTTAAAATCACTATTTCGCTCGAATTTGTAGGGATATGGTGTGTGTCGCTTGATATTGAAGTTAAATCGTATGTTTCGCGTATATTTAAAACTAATTCGTGTATTTCTAATGTATCTGAACATAAATTGATCATTTCGCATGAATTTGAAGCTAAATCGTTTGTTTAAAATCGCTATTTCGCAAGAATTTGTAGCGAAATCGTGTATTTCGCATGATATTGACGTTAAATCGTTTGTCTCGCGTGAATTCGAAGCTAATTCGTGTATTTCGAATGAATCTGAAGCTAAATTGTTCATTTCGCATGAATTTGAAACTAAATCGTTTGTTTAAAATCTCTATTTCGCACGTATTTGAGTCGAAATCGTGTATTTCGCATGATATTGACTTTAAATCGTTTGTCTCGCGTGGATTCGAAGCTAATTCGTTTATTTCGAATGAATCTGAAGCTAAATTGTTCATTTCGCATGAATTTGAAGGTAAATCGTTTGTTAAAAATCGCTATTTCGCACGAATTTGTAGGTATATCGTGTGTTTCGCATGATATTGAAGTTGAATAGTATGTTTCGCGTATATTTAAAACTAATTCGGGTATTTCGAATGTACCTGAAGTTAAATTGTTCATTTCGCATGAATTTGAAGCTAAATCGTTCGTTTGAAATAGTTATTTCGCACGAATTTGAAGCGAAATCGTGTGTTTCGCATGATATTGAAGTTAAATCGTATGTTTCGCGTGCATTTGAATCTAATTCGTGTATTTCGAATGAATCTAAAGCTAAATTGTTCATTTCGCTTGAATTTGAAGCTAAATCGTCCGTTTGAAATCATTATTTCGCACGAATTTGAAGCGAAATCGTGTGTTTCGCATGATATTGAAGTTAAATCGTTTGTTTCGCGTGGATTCGAAGCTAATTCGTCTATTTCGAATGAATCTAAAGCTAAATTGTTCATTTCGCTTGAATTTGAAGCTAAATCGTTCGTTTGAAATCATTATTTCGCACGAATTTGAAGCGAAATCGTGTGTTTCGCATGATATTGAAGTTAAATCGTATGTTTCGCGTGTATTTAAAACTAATTCGTGTATTTCGAATGTATCTGAACATAAATTGATCATTTCGCATGAATTTGAAGCTAAATCGTTTGTTTAAAATCGCTATTTCGCAAGAATTTGTAGCGAAATCGTGTGTTTCGCATGATATTGACGTTAAATCGTTTTTCTCGCGTGAATTCGAAGCTAATTCGTGTATTTCGAATGAATCTGAAGCTAAATTGTTCATTTCGCATGAATTTGAAGCTAAATCGTTTGTTTAAAATCTCTATTTCGCACGTATTTGAGTCGAAATCGTGTATTTCGCATGATATTGACTTTAAATCGTTTGTCTCGCGTGGATTCGAAGCTAATTCGTGTATTTCGAATGAATCTAAAGCTAAATTGTTCATTTCGCTTGAATTTGAAGCTAAATCGTTCGTTTGAAATCATTATTTCGCACGAATTTGTAGCGAAAATCGTGTGTTTCGCATGATATTGAAGTTAAATCGTATGTTTCGCGTGTATTTAAAACTAATTCGTGTATTTCGCATGAATCTGAAGCTAAATTGTTTATTTCGCATGAATGTGAAGCTAAATCGTTCGTTTAAAATCGCTATATCGCAAGAATTTGTAGCGAAATCGTGTATTTCGCATGATATTGATGTTAAATCGTTTGTCTCGCGTGAATTCGAAGCTAATTCGTGTATTTCGAATGTATCTGGAGCTAAATTGTTCATTTCGCAAGAATTTGAAGCTAAATCGTTTGTTTAAAATCGCTATTTTGCACGAATTTGTAGCGAAATCGTGTATTTCACATGATATTGACGTTAAATCGTTTGTCTCGCGTGAATTCGAAGCTAATTCGTGTATTTCGAATGTATCTGGAGCTAAATTGTTCATTTCGCATGAATTTGATGATAAATCGTTTGTTTAAAATAGCTATTTCGCAAGAATTTGTAGCGAAATCGTGTGTTTCGCATGATATTGACGCTAAATCGTTTGTCTCGCGTGGATTTGTAGCTAATTCGTGTATTTCGAATGAATCTGAAGCTAAATTGTTCATTTCTCTTGAATTTGAAGCTAAATCGTTTGTTTAAAATCGCTATTTCGCACGAATTTGAGTCGAAATCGTGTATTTCGCATGATATTGACGTGAAATCGTTTGTCTCGCGTGGATTCGAAGCTAATTCGTATATTTCGAATGTACCTGAAGCTAAATTGTTCATTTCGCATGAATTTGAATCTAAATCGTTCGTTTGAAATAGTTATTTCGCACGAATTTGAAGCGAAATCGTGTGTTTCGCATGATATTGAAGTTAAATCGTATGTTTCGCGTGCATTTGAATCTAATTCGTGTATTTCGAATGAACCTGAAGCTAAATTGTTCATTTCGCATGAATTTGAAGCTAAATCGTTCGTTTGAAATCGCTATTTCGCACGAATTTGAAGCGAAATCGTGTGTTTCGCATGATATTGAAGTTAAATCGTTTGTTTCGCGTGGATTCGAAGCTAATTCGTGTATTTCGAATGAATCTAAAGCTAAATTGTTCATATCGCATGAATTTGAAACTAAATCGTTTGTTTAAAATCGCTATTTCGCAAGAATTTGTAGCAAAATCGTGTGTTTCGCATGATATTGACGTTAAATCGTTTTTCTCGCGTGGATTCAAAGCTAATTCGTGCATTTCGAATGAACCTGAAGCTAAATTGTTCATTTCGCATGAATTTGAAGCTAAATCGTTCGTTTGAAATCGCTATTTCGCACGAATTTGAAGCGAAATCGTGTGTTTCGCATGATATTGAAGTTAAATCGTTTGTTTCGCGTGGATTCGAAGCTAATTCGTGTATTTCGAATGAATCTAAAGCTAAGTTGTTCATTTCGCTTGAATTTGAAGCTAAATCGTTCGTTTGAAATCATTATTTCGCACGAATTTGAAGCGAAATCGTGTGTTTCGCATGATATTGAAGTTAAATCGTATGTTTCGCGTGTATTTAAAACTAATTCGTGTATTTCGCATGAATCTGAAGCTAAATTGTTTATTTCGCATGAATGTGAAGCTAAATCGTTCGTTTAAAATCGCTATATCGCAAGAATTTGTAGCGAAATCGTGTGTTTCGCATGATATTGACGTTAAGTCGTTTGTCTCGCGTGGATTCGAAGCTAATTCGTTTATTTCGAATGAATCTGAAGCTAAATTGTTCATATCGCATGAATTTGAAACTAAATCGTTTGTTTAAAATCGCTATTTCGCAAGAATTTGTAGCAAAATCGTGTGTTTCGCATGTTATTGACGTTAAATCGTTTTTCTCGCGTGGATTCGATGCTAATTCGTGTATTTCGAATGAATCTAAAGCTAAATTGTTCATTTCGCTTGAATTTGAAGCTAAATCGTTCGTTTGAAATCATTATTTCGCACGAATTTGAAGCGAAATCGTGTGTTTCGCATGATATTGAAGTTAAATCGTTTGTTTCGCGTGGATTAGAAGCTAATTCGTGTATTTCGAATGAATCTAAAGCTAAATTGTTCATATCGCATGAATTTGAAACTAAATCGTTTGTTTAAAATCGCTATTTCGCAAGAATTTGTAGCAAAATCGTGTGTTTCGCATGTTATTGACGTTAAATCGTTTTTCTCGCGTGGATTCGAAGCTAATTCGTGCATTTCGAATGAACCTGAAGCTAAATTGTTCATTTCGCATGAATTTGAAGCTAAATCGTTCGTTTGAAATCGCTATTTCGCACGTATTTGAGTCGAAATCGTGTATTTCGCATGATATTGACTTTAAATCGTTTGTCTCGCGTGGATTCGAAGCTAATTCGTTTATTTCGAATGAATCTGAAGCTAAATTGTTCATTTCGCATGAATTTGAAGGTAAATCGTTTGTTAAAAATCGCTATTTCGCACGAATTTGAAGCGAAATCGTGTGTTTCGCATGATATTGAAGTTAAATCGTATGTTTCGCGTGTATTTAAAACTAATTCGTGTATTTCGAATGTACCTGAAGTTAAATTGTTCATTTCGCATGAATTTGAAGCTAAATCGTTCGTTTGAAATAGTTATTTCGCACGAATTTGAAGCGAAATCGTGTGTTTCGCATGATATTGAAGTTAAATCGTATGTTTCGCGTGTATTTAAAACTAATTCGTGTATTTCGCATGAATCTGAAGCTAAATTGTTTATTTCGCATGAAAGTGAAGCTAAATCGTTCGTTTAAAATCGCTATTTCGCAAGAATTTGTAGCGAAATCGTGTGTTTCGCATGATATTGACGCTAAATCGTTTGTCTCGCGTGCATTTGAATCTAATTCGTGTATTTCGAATGAATCTGAAGCTAAATTGTTCATATCACATGAATTTGAATCTAAATCGTTTGTTTGAAAAGTCGCTATTTCGCACGAATTTGAAGCGAAATCGTGTATATCGCATGATATTGAAGCTAAATCGTATGTTTCGCGTTGATTTAAAGCTAATTCGTGTATTTCGCATTAATCTAAGGCTAAATTGGTCATTTCGCATGAATTTGAAGCTAAATCTTTGTTTAATTCTCTATTTCGCACGAATTTGAATCGAAATCGTGTGTTTCGCATGATATTGTCGATAAATCGTATGTTTCGCGTTGATTTAAAGCTAATTCGTGTATTTCGCATGAATCTGAAGCTAAATTGTTCATTTCGCATGAATTTGAAGCTAAATGGTTTGTTTGAAATCGCTATTTCGCAAGAATTTGAAGCGAAATCGTGTATATCGCATGATATTTCTGCTAAATCGTATGTTTCGCGTTGATTTAAAGCTAATTCGTGTATTTCGCATGAATCTGAAGCTCAATTGTTCATTTCGCATGAATTTGAAGCTAAATTGTTTGTTTAAAGTCGCTATTTCTCACGAATTTGAATCGAAATCGTGCATATCGCTTGATATTGAAGTTAAATCGTATGTTTCGCGTTGATTTAAAGCTAATTCGTGTATTTCGCATTAATCTGAAGCTAAATTGTTCATATCACATGAATTTGAAGCTAAATCGTTTGTTTAAAATCGCTATTTCGCAAGAATTTGTAGCAAAATCGTGTGTTTCGCATGATATTGACGTTAAATCGTTTTTCTCGCGTGGATTCGAAGCTAATTCGTGTATTACGAATGAACCTGAAGCTAAATTGTTCATTTCGCATGAATTTGAAGCTAAATCGTTTGTTTAAAATCGCTATTTCACAAGTTTTTGTAGCGAAATCGTGTGTTTCGCATGATGTTGACGCTAAATCGTTTGTCTCGCGTAGCTTTGTAGCTAATTCGTGTATTTCGAATGAATCTGAAGCTAAATTGTTCATTTCTCTTGAATTTGAAGCTAAATCGTTTGTTTAAAATCGCTATTTCGCACGAATTTGAGTCGAAATCGTGTATTTCGCATGATATTGACGTGAAATCGTTTGTCTCGCGTGTATTTAAAACTAATTCGTGTATTTCGCATGAATCTGAAGCTAAATTGTTTATTTCGCATGAATGTGAAACTAAATCGTTTGTTTAAAATCGCTATTTCGCACGAATTTGAAGCGAAATCGTGTGTTTCGCATGATATTGAAGTTAAATCGTTTGTTTCGCGTGGATTCGAAGCTAATTCGTCTATTTCGAATGAATCTAAAGCTAAATTGTTCATTTCGCTTGAATTTGAAGCTAAATCGTTCGTTTGAAATCATTATTTCGCACGAATTTGAAGCGAAATCGTGTGTTTCGCATGATATTGAAGTTAAATCGTATGTTTCGCGTGTATTTAAAACTAATTCGTGTATTTCGAATGTATCTGAACATAAATTGTTCATTTCGCATGAATTTGAAACTAAATTGTTTGTTTAAAGTCGCTATTTCTCACGAATTTGAATCGAAATCGTGCATATCGCTTGATATTGAAGTTAAATCGTATGTTTCGCGTTGATTTAAAGCTAATTCGTGTATTTCGCATTAATCTGAAGCTAAATTGTTCATATCACATGAATTTGAAGCTAAATCGTTTGTTTAAAATCGCTATTTCGCAAGAATTTGTAGCAAAATCGTGTGTTTCGCATGATATTGACGTTAAATCGTTTTTCTCGCGTGGATTCGAAGCTAATTCGTGTATTACGAATGAACCTGAAGCTAAATTGTTCATTTCGCATGAATTTGAAGCTAAATCGTTTGTTTAAAATCGCTATTTCACAAGTTTTTGTAGCGAAATCGTGTGTTTCGCATGATGTTGACGCTAAATCGTTTGTCTCGCGTAGCTTTGTAGCTAATTCGTGTATTTCGAATGAATCTGAAGCTAAATTGTTCATTTCTCTTGAATTTGAAGCTAAATCGTTTGTTTAAAATCGCTATTCGCACGAATTTGAGTCGAAATCGTGTATTTCGCATGATATTGACGTGAAATCGTTTGTCTCGCGTGTATTTAAAACTAATTCGTGTATTTCGCATGAATCTGAAGCTAAATTGTTTATTTCGCATGAATGTGAAACTAAATCGTTTGTTTAAAATCGCTATTTCGCACGAATTTGAAGCGAAATCGTGTGTTTCGCATGATATTGAAGTTAAATCGTTTGTTTCGCGTGGATTCTAAGCTAATTCGTCTATTTCGAATGAATCTAAAGCTAAATTGTTCATTTCGCTTGAATTTGAAGCTAAATCGTTCGTTTGAAATCATTATTTCGCACGAATTGAAGCGAAATCGTGTGTTTCGCATGATATTGAAGTTAAATCGTATGTTTCGCGTGTATTTAAAACTAATTCGTGTATTTCGAATGTATCTGAACATAAATTGATCATTTCGCATGAATTTGAAGCTAAATCGTTTGTTTAAAATCGCTATTTCGCAAGAATTTGTAGCGAAATCGTGTGTTTCGCATGATATTGACGTTAAATCGTTTTTCTCGCGTGAATTCGAAGCTAATTCGTGTATTTCGAATGAATCTGAAGCTAAATTGTTCATTTCGCATGAATTTGAAACTAAATCGTTTGTTTAAAATCTCTATTTCGCACGTATTTGAGTCGAAATCGTGTATTTCGCATGATATTGACTTTAAATCGTTTGTCTCGCGTGGATTCGAAGCTAATTCGTTTATTTCGAATGAATCTGAAGCTAAATTGTTCATTTCGCATGAATTTGAAGGTAAATCGTTTGTTAAAAATCGCTATTTCGCACGAATTTGTAGGGATATCGTGTGTTTCGCATGATATTGAAGTTGAATAGTATGTTTCGCGTATATTTAAAACTAATTCGGGTATTTCGAATGTACCTGAAGTTAAATTGTTCATTTCGCATGAATTTGAAGCTAAATCGTTCGTTTGAAATAGTTATTTCGCACGAATTTGAAGCGAAATCGTGTGTTTCGCATGATATTGAAGTTAAATCGTATGTTTCGCGTGCATTTGAATCTAATTCGTGTATTTCGAATGAATCTGAAGCTAAATTGTTCATATCGCATGAATTTGAAACTAAATCGTTTGTTTAAAATCGCTATTTCGCAAGAATTTGTAGCAAAATCGTGTGTTTCGCATGATATTGACGTTAAATCGTTTTTCTCGCGTGGATTCGAAGCTAATTCGTGTATTACGAATGAACCTGAAGCTAAATTGTTCATTTCGCATGAATTTGAAGCTAAATCGTTTGTTTAAAATCGCTATTTCACAAGTTTTTGTAGCGAAATCGTGTGTTTCGCATGATATTGACGCTAAATCGTTTGTCTCGCGTAGATTTGTAGCTAATTCGTGTATTTCGAATGAATCTGAAGCTAAATTGTTCATTTCTCTTGAATTTGAAGCTAAATCGTTTGTTTAAAATCGCTATTTCGCACGAATTTGAGTCGAAATCGTGTATTTCGCATGATATTGACGTGAAATCGTTTGTCTCGCGTGGATTCGAAGCTAATTCGTGTATTTCGAATGTACCTGAAGCTAAATTGTTCATTTCGCATGAATTTGAAGCTAAATCGTTCGTTTGAAATAGTTATTTCGCACGAATTTGAAGCGAAATCGTGTGTTTCGCATGATATTGAAGTTAAATCGTATGTTTCGCGTGCATTTGAATCTAATTCGTGTATTTCGAATGAATCTGAAGGTAAATTGTTCATATCGCATGAATTTGAAACTAAATCGTTTGTTTAAAATCGCTATTTCGCAAGAATTTGTAGCGAAATCGTGTGTTTCGCATGATATTGACGTCAAATCATTTGTCTCGCGTGGATTCGAAGCTAATTCGTGTATTTCGAATGAACCTGAAGCTAAATTGTTCATTTCGCATGAATTTGAAGCTAAATCGTTCGTTTGAAATCGCTATTTCGCACGTATTTGAGTCGAAATCGTGTATTTCGCATGATATTGACTTTAAATCGTTTGTCTCGCGTGGATTCGAAGCTAATTCGTTTATTTCGAATGAATCTGAAGCTAAATTGTTCATTTCGCATGAATTTGAAGGTAAATCGTTTGTTAAAAATCGCTATTTCGCACGAATTTGAAGCGAAATCGTGTGTTTCGCATGATATTGAAGTTAAATCGTATGTTTCGCGTGTATTTAAAACTAATTCGGGTATTTCGAATGTACCTGAAGTTAAATTGTTCATTTCGCATGAATTTGAAGCTAAATCGTTCGTTTGAAATAGTTATTTCGCACGAATTTGAAGCGAAATCGTGTGTTTCGCATGATATTGAAGTTAAATCGTATGTTTCGCGTGTATTTAAAACTAATTCGTGTATTTCGCATGAATCTGAAGCTAAATTGTTTATTTCGCATGAATGTGAAACTAAATCGTTTGTTTAAAATCGCTATTTCGCAAGAATTTGTAGCGAAATCGTGTGTTTCGCATGATATTGACGCTAAATCGTTTGTCTCGCGTGAATTCGAAGCTAATTCGCGTATTTCGAATGAATCTGAAGCTAAATTGTTCATTTCGCATGAATTTGAAACTAAATCGTTTGTTTAAAATCTCTATTTCGCACGCATTTGAGTCGAAATCGTGTATTTCGCATGATATTGACTTTAAATCGTTTGTCTCGCGTGGATTCGAAGCTAATTCGTTTATTTCGAATGAATCTGAAGCTAAATTGTTCATATCGCATGAATTTGAAACTAAATCGTTTGTTTAAAATCGCTATTTCGCAAGAATTTGTAGCAAAATCGTGTTTTCGCATGTTATTGACGTTAAATCGTTTTCTCGCGTGGATTCGAAGCTAATTCGTGTATTTCGAATGAATCTAAAGCTAAATTGTTCATTTCGCTTGAATTTGAAGCTAAATCGTTCGTTTGAAATCATTATTTCGCACGAATTTGAAGCGAAATCGTGTGTTTCGCATGATATTGAAGTTAAATCGTTTGTTTCGCGTGGATTCGAAGCTAATTCGTCTATTTCGAATGAATCTAAAGCTAAATTGTTCATTTCCCTTGAATTTGAAGCTAAATCGTTCGTTTGAAATCATTATTTCGCACGAATTTGAAGCGAAATCGTGTGTTTCGCATGATATTGAAGTTAAATCGTATGTTTCGCGTGTATTTAAAACTAATTCGTGTATTTCGAATGTATCTGAACATAAATTGATCATTTCGCATGAATTTGAAGCTAAATCGTTTGTTTAAAATCGCTATTTCGCAAGAATTTGTAGCGAAATCGTGTGTTTCGCATGATATTGACGTTAAATCGTTTTTCTCGCGTGAATTCGAAGCTAATTCGTGTATTTCGAATGAATCTGAAGCTAAATTGTTCATTTCGCATGAATTTGAAGCTAAATCGTTTGTTTAAAATCTCTATTTCGCACGTATTTGAGTCGAAATCGTGTATTTCGCATGATATTGACTTTAAATCGTTTGTCTCGCGTGGATTCGAAGCTAATTCGTTTATTTCGAATGAATCTGAAGCTAAATTGTTCATTTCGCATGAATTTGAAGGTAAATCGTTTGTTAAAAATCGCTATTTCGCACGAATTTGTAGGGATATCGTGTGTTTCGCATGATATTGAAGTTGAATAGTATGTTTCGCGTATATTAAAACTAATTCGGGTATTTCGAATGTACCTGAAGTTAAATTGTTCATTTCGCATGAATTTGAAGCTAAATCGTTCGTTTGAAATAGTTATTTCGCACGAATTTGAAGCGAAATCGTATGTTTCGCATGATATTGAAGTTAAATCGTATGTTTCGCGTGCATTTGAATCTAATTCGTGTATTTCGAATGAATCTGAAGCTAAATTGTTCATATCGCATGAATTTGAAACTAAATCGTTTGTTTAAAATCGCTATTTCGCAAGAATTTGTAGCAAAATCGTGTGTTTCGCATGATATTGACGTCAAATCGTTTTTCTCGCGTGGATTCGAAGCTAATTCGTGTATTACGAATGAACCTGAAGCTAAATTGTTCATTTCGCATGAATTTGAAGCTAAATCGTTTGTTTAAAATCGCTATTTCACAAGTTTTTGTAGCGAAATCGTGTGTTTCGCATGATATTGACGCTAAATCGTTTGTCTCGCGTAGCTTTGTAGCTAATTCGTGTATTTCGAATGAATCTGAAGCTAAATTGTTCATTTCTCTTGAATTTGAAGCTAAATCGTTTGTTAAAATCGCTATTTCGCACGAATTTGAGTCGAAATCGTGTATTTCGCATGATATTGACGTGAAATCGTTTGTCTCGCGTGTATTTAAAACTAATTCGTGTATTTCGCATGAATCTGAAGCTAAATTGTTTATTTCGCATGAATGTGAAACTAAATCGTTTGTTTAAAATCGCTATTTCGCACGAATTTGAAGCGAAATCGTGTGTTTCGCATGATATTGAAGTTAAATCGTTTGTTTCGCGTGGATTCGAAGCTAATTCGTCTATTTCGAATGAATCTAAAGCTAAATTGTTCATTTCGCTTGAATTTGAAGCTAAATCGTTCGTTTGAAATCATTATTTCGCACGAATTTGAAGCGAAATCGTGTGTTTCGCATGATATTGAAGTTAAATCGTATGTTTCGCGTGTATTTAAAACTAATTCGTGTATTTCGAATGTATCTGAACATAAATTGATCATTTCGCATGAATTTGAAGCTAAATCGTTTGTTTAAAATCGCTATTTCGCAAGAATTTGTAGCGAAATCGTGTGTTTCGCATGATATTGACGTTAAATCGTTTTTCTCGCGTGAATTCGAAGCTAATTCGTGTATTTCGAATGAATCTGAAGCTAAATTGTTCATTTCGCATGAATTTGAAACTAAATCGTTTGTTTAAAATCTCTATTTCGCACGTATTTGAGTCGAAATCGTGTATTTCGCATGATATTGACTTTAAATCGTTTGTCTCGCGTGGATTCGAAGCTAATTCGTTTATTTCGAATGAATCTGAAGCTAAATTGTTCATTTCGCATGAATTTGAAGGTAAATCGTTTGTTAAAAATCGCTATTTCGCACGAATTTGTAGGGATATCGTGTGTTTCGCATGATATTGAAGTTGAATAGTATGTTTCGCGTATATTTAAAACTAATTCGGGTATTTCGAATGTACCTGAAGTTAAATTGTTCATTTCGCATGAATTTGAAGCTAAATCGTTCGTTTGAAATAGTTATTTCGCACGAATTTGAAGCGAAATCGTGTGTTTCGCATGATATTGAAGTTAAATCGTATGTTTCGCGTGCATTTGAATCTAATTCGTGTATTTCGAATGAATCTGAAGCTAAATTGTTCATATCGCATGAATTTGAAACTAAATCGTTTGTTTAAAATCGCTATTTCGCCAGAATTTGTAGCAAAATCGTGTGTTTCGCATGATATTGACGTTAAATCGTTTTTCTCGCGTGGATTCGAAGCTAATTCGTGTATTACGAATGAACCTGAAGCTAAATTGTTCATTTCGCATGAATTTGAAGCTAAATCGTTTGTTAAAATCGCTATTTCACAAGTTTTTGTAGCGAAATCGTGTGTTTCGCATGATATTGACGCTAAATCGTTTGTCTCGCGTAGATTTGTAGCTAATTCGTGTATTTCGAATGAATCTGAAGCTAAATTGTTCATTTCTCTTGAATTTGAAGCTAATCGTTTGTTTAAATCGCTATTTCGCACGAATTTGAGTCGAAATCGTGTATTTCGCATGATATTGACGTGAAGTCGTTTGTCTCGCGTGGATTCGAAGCTAATTCGCGTATTTCGAATGTACCTGAAGCTAAATTGTTCATTTCGCATGAATTTGAAGCTAAATCGTTCGTTTGAAATAGTTATTTCGCACGAATTTGAAGCGAAATCGTGTGTTTCGCATGATATTGAAGTTAAATCGTATGTTTCGCGTGCATTTGAATCTAATTCGTGTATTTCGAATGAATCTGAAGGTAAATTGTTTATATCGCATGAATTTGAAACTAAATCGTTTGTTTAAAATCGCTATTTCGCAAGAATTTGTAGCGAAATCGTGTGTTTCGCATGATATTGACGTCAAATCATTTGTCTCGCGTGGATTCGAAGCTAATTCGGGTGGTATTTCGAATGAACCTGAAGCTAAATTGTTCATTTCGCATGAATTTGAAGCTAAATCGTTCGTTTGAAATCGCCATTTCGCACGAATTTGAAGCGAAATCGTGTGTGTCGCATGATATTGAAGTTAAATCGTTTGTTTCGCGTGGATTCGAAGCTAATTCGTGTATTTCGAATGAATCTAAAGCTGAATTGTTCATATCGCATGAATTTGAAACTAAATCGTTTGTTTAAAATCGCTATTTCGCAAGAATTTGTAGCAAAATCGTGTGTTTCGCATGATATTGACGTTAAATCGTTTTTCTCGCGTGGATTCGAAGCTAATTCGTGCATTTCGAATGAACCTGAAGCTAAATTGTTCATTTCGCATGAATTTGAAGCTAAATCGTTCGTTTGAAATCGCTATTTCGCACGTATTTGAGTCGAAATCGTGTATTTCGCATGATATTGACTTTAAATCGTTTGTCTCGCGTGGATTCGAAGCTAATTCATTTATTTCGAATGAATCTGAAGCTAAATTGTTCATTTCGCATGAATTTGAAGGTAAATCGTTTGTTAAAAATCGCTATTTCGCACGAATTTGAAGCGAAATCGTGTGTTTCGCATGATATTGAAGTTAAATCGTATGTTTCGCGCGTATTTAAAACTAATTCGGGTATTTCGAATGTACCTGAAGTTAAATTGTTCATTTCGCATGAATTTGAAGCTAAATCGTTCGTTTGAAATAGTTATTTCGCACGAATTTGAAGCGAAATCGTGTGTTTCGCATGATATTGAAGTTAAATCGTATGTTTCGCGTGTATTTAAAACTAATTCGTGTATTTCGCATGAATCTGAAGCTAAATTGTTTATTTCGCATGAAAGTGAAGCTAAATCGTTCGTTTAAAATCGCTATTTCGCAAGAATTTGTAGCGAAATCGTGTGTTTCGCATGATATTGACGCTAAATCGTTTGTCTCGCGTGAATTCGAAGCTAATTCGCGTATTTCGAATGAATCTGAAGCTAAATTGTTCATTTCGCATGAATTTGAAACTAAATCGTTTGTTTAAAATCTCTATTTCGCACGCATTTGAGTCGAAATCGTGTATTCGCATGATATTGACTTTAAATCGTTTGTCTCGCGTGGATTCGAAGCTAATTCGTTTATTTCGAATGAATCTGAAGCTAAATTGTTCATATCGCATGAATTTGAAACTAAATCGTTTGTTTAAAATCGCTATTTCGCAAGAATTTGTAGCAAAATCGTGTGTTTCGCATGATATTGACGTTAAATCGTTTTTCTCGCGTGGATTCGAAGCTAATTCGTGTATTACGAATGAACCTGAAGCTAAATTGTTCATTTCGCATGAATTTGAAGCTAAATCGTTTGTTTAAAATCGCTATTTCACAAGTTTTTGTAGCGAAATCGTGTGTTTCGCATGATATTGACGCTAAATCGTTTGTCTCGCGTAGATTTGTAGCTAATTCGTGTATTTCGAATGAATCTGAAGCTAAATTGTTCATTTCTCTTGAATTGAAGCTAAATCGTTTGTTTAAAATCGCTATTTCGCACGAATTTGAGTCGAAATCGTGTATTTCGCATGATATTGACGTGAAATCGTTTGTCTCGCGTGGATTCGAAGCTAATTCGCGTATTTCGAATGTACCTGAAGCTAAATTGTTCATTTCGCATGAATTTGAAGCTAAATCGTTCGTTTGAAATAGTTATTTCGCACGAATTTGAAGCGAAATCGTGTGTTTCGCATGATATTGAAGTTAAATCGTATGTTTCGCGTGCATTTGAATCTAATTCGTGTATTTCGAATGAATCTGAAGGTAAATTGTTCATATCGCATGAATTTGAAACTAAATCGTTTGTTTAAAATCGCTATTTCGCAAGAATTTGTAGCGAAATCGTGTGTTTCGCATGATATTGACGTCAAATCATTTGTCTCGCGTGGATTCGAAGCTAATTCGTGTATTTCGAATGAACCTGAAGCTAAATTGTTCATTTCGCATGAATTTGAAGCTAAATCGTTCGTTTGAAATCGCCATTTCGCACGAATTTGAAGCGAAATCGTGTGTGTCGCATGATATTGAAGTTAAATCGTTTGTTTCGCGTGGATTCGAAGCTAATTCGTGTATTTCGAATGAATCTAAAGCTGAATTGTTCATATCGCATGAATTTGAAACTAAATCGTTTGTTTAAAATCGCTATTTCGCAAGAATTTGTAGCAAAATCGTGTGTTTCGCATGATATTGACGTTAAATCGTTTTTCTCGCGTGGATTCGAAGCTAATTCGTGCATTTCGAATGAACCTGAAGCTAAATTGTTCATTTCGCATGAATTTGAAGCTAAATCGTTCGTTTGAAATCGCTATTTCGCAAGAATTTGTAGCGAAATCGTGTGTTTCGCATGATATTGACGTTAAATCGTTTTTCTCGCGTGAATTCGAAGCTAATTCGTGTATTTCGAATGAACCTGAAGCTAAATTGTTCATTTCGCATGAATTTGAAGCTAAATCGTTCGTTTGAAATCGCTATTTCGCACGTATTTGAGTCGAAATCGTGTATTTCGCATGATATTGACTTTAAATCGTTTGTCTCGCGTGGATTCGAAGCTAATTCATTTATTTCGAATGAATCTGAAGCTAAATTGTTCATTTCGCATGAATTTGAAGGTAAATCGTTTGTTAAAAATCGCTATTTCGCACGAATTTGAAGCGAAATCGTGTGTTTCGCATGATATTGAAGTTAAATCGTATGTTTCGCGTGTATTTAAAACTAATTCGGGTATTTCGAATGTACCTGAAGTTAAATTGTTCATTTCGCATGAATTTGAAGCTAAATCGTTCGTTTGAAATAGTTATTTCGCACGAATTTGAAGCGAAATCGTGTGTTTCGCATGATATTGAAGTTAAATCGTATGTTTCGCGTGTATTTAAAACTAATTCGTGTATTTCGCATGAATCTGAAGCTAAATTGTTTATTTCGCATGAAAGTGAAGCTAAATCGTTCGTTTAAAATCGCTATTTCGCAAGAATTTGTAGCGAAATCGTGTGTTTCGCATGATATTGACGCTAAATCGTTTGTCTCGCGTGAATTCGAAGCTAATTCGCGTATTTCGAATGAATCTGAAGCTAAATTGTTCATTTCGCATGAATTTGAAACTAAATCGTTTGTTTAAAATCTCTATTTCGCACGCATTTGAGTCGAAATCGTGTATTTCGCATGATATTGACTTTAAATCGTTTGTCTCGCGTGGATTCGAAGCTAATTCGTTTATTTCGAATGAATCTGAAGCTAAATTGTTCATATCGCATGAATTTGAAACTAAATCGTTTGTTTAAAATCGCTATTTCGCAAGAATTTGTAGCAAAATCGTGTTTCGCATGTTATTGACGTTAAATCGTTTTTCTCGCGTGGATTCGAAGCTAATTCGTGTATTTCGAATGAATCTAAAGCTAAATTGTTCATTTCGCTTGAATTTGAAGCTAAATCGTTCGTTTGAAATCATTATTTCGCACGAATTTGAAGCGAAATCGTGTGTTTCGCATGATATTGAAGTTAAATCGTTTGTTTCGCGTGGATTCGAAGCTAATTCGTCTATTTCGAATGAATCTAAAGCTAAATTGTTCATTTCGCTTGAATTTGAAGCTAAATCGTTCGTTTGAAATCATTATTTCGCACGAATTTGAAGCGAAATCGTGTGTTTCGCATGATATTGAAGTTAAATCGTATGTTTCGCGTGTATTTAAAACTAATTCGTGTATTTCGAATGTATCTGAACATAAATTGATCATTTCGCATGAATTTGAAGCTAAATCGTTTGTTTAAAATCGCTATTTCGCAAGAATTTGTAGCGAAATCGTGTGTTTCGCATGATATTGACGTTAAATCGTTTTTCTCGCGTGAATTCGAAGCTAATTCGTGTATTTCGAATGAATCTGAAGCTAAATTGTTCATTTCGCATGAATTTGAAACTAAATCGTTTGTTTAAAATCTCTATTTCGCACGTATTTGAGTCGAAATCGTGTATTTCGCATGATATTGACGTTAAATCGATTGTCTCGCGTGGATTCGAAGCTAATTCGTTTATTTCGAATGAATCTGAAGCTAAATTGTTCATTTCGCATGAATTTGAAGGTAAATCGTTTGTTAAAAATCGCTATTTCGCACGAATTTGTAGGGATATCGTGTGTTTCGCATGATATTGAAGTTGAATAGTATGTTTCGCGTATATTTAAAACTAATTCGGGTATTTCGAATGTACCTGAAGTTAAATTGTTCATTTCGCATGAATTTGAAGCTAAATCGTTCGTTTGAAATCGCCATTTCGCACGAATTTGAAGCGAAATCGTGTGTGTCGCATGATATTGAAGTTAAATCGTTTGTTTCGCGTGGATTCGAAGCTAATTCGTGTATTTCGAATGAATCTAAAGCTGAATTGTTCATATCGCATGAATTTGAAACTAAATCGTTTGTTTAAAATCGCTATTTCGCAAGAATTTGTAGCAAAATCGTGTGTTTCGCATGATATTGACGTTAAATCGTTTTTCTCGCGTGGATTCGAAGCTAATTCGTGCATTTCGAATGAACCTGAAGCTAAATTGTTCATTTCGCATGAATTTGAAGCTAAATCGTTCGTTTGAAATCGCTATTTCGCAAGAATTTGTAGCGAAATCGTGTGTTTCGCATGATATTGACGTTAAATCGTTTTTCTCGCGTGAATTCGAAGCTAATTCGTGTATTTCGAATGAACCTGAAGCTAAATTGTTCATTTCGCATGAATTTGAAGCTAAATCGTTCGTTTGAAATCGCTATTTCGCACGTATTTGAGTCGAAATCGTGTATTTCGCATGATATTGACTTTAAATCGTTTGTCTCGCGTGGATTCGAAGCTAATTCATTTATTTCGAATGAATCTGAAGCTAAATTGTTCATTTCGCATGAATTTGAAGGTAAATCGTTTGTTAAAAATCGCTATTTCGCACGAATTTGAAGCGAAATCGTGTGTTTCGCATGATATTGAAGTTAAATCGTATGTTTCGCGTGTATTTAAAACTAATTCGGGTATTTCGAATGTACCTGAAGTTAAATTGTTCATTTCGCATGAATTTGAAGCTAAATCGTTCGTTTGAAATAGTTATTTCGCACGAATTTGAAGCGAAATCGTGTGTTTCGCATGATATTGAAGTTAAATCGTATGTTTCGCGTGTATTTAAAACTAATTCGTGTATTTCGCATGAATCTGAAGCTAAATTGTTTATTTCGCATGAAAGTGAAGCTAAATCGTTCGTTTAAAATCGCTATTTCGCAAGAATTTGTAGCGAAATCGTGTGTTTCGCATGATATTGACGCTAAATCGTTTGTCTCGCGTGAATTCGAAGCTAATTCGCGTATTTCGAATGAATCTGAAGCTAAATTGTTCATTTCGCATGAATTTGAAACTAAATCGTTTGTTTAAAATCTCTATTTCGCACGCATTTGAGTCGAAATCGTGTATTTCGCATGATATTGACTTTAAATCGTTTGTCTCGCGTGGATTCGAAGCTAATTCGTTTATTTCGAATGAATCTGAAGCTAAATTGTTCATATCGCATGAATTTGAAACTAAATCGTTTGTTTAAAATCGCTATTTCGCAAGAATTTGTAGCAAAATCGTGTTTCGCATGTTATTGACGTTAAATCGTTTTTCTCGCGTGGATTCGAAGCTAATTCGTGTATTTCGAATGAATCTAAAGCTAAATTGTTCATTTCGCTTGAATTTGAAGCTAAATCGTTCGTTTGAAATCATTATTTCGCACGAATTTGAAGCGAAATCGTGTGTTTCGCATGATATTGAAGTTAAATCGTTTGTTTCGCGTGGATTCGAAGCTAATTCGTCTATTTCGAATGAATCTAAAGCTAAATTGTTCATTTCGCTTGAATTTGAAGCTAAATCGTTCGTTTGAAATCATTATTTCGCACGAATTTGAAGCGAAATCGTGTGTTTCGCATGATATTGAAGTTAAATCGTATGTTTCGCGTGTATTTAAAACTAATTCGTGTATTTCGAATGTATCTGAACATAAATTGATCATTTCGCATGAATTTGAAGCTAAATCGTTTGTTTAAAATCGCTATTTCGCAAGAATTTGTAGCGAAATCGTGTGTTTCGCATGATATTGACGTTAAATCGTTTTTCTCGCGTGAATTCGAAGCTAATTCGTGTATTTCGAATGAATCTGAAGCTAAATTGTTCATTTCGCATGAATTTGAAACTAAATCGTTTGTTTAAAATCTCTATTTCGCACGTATTTGAGTCGAAATCGTGTATTTCGCATGATATTGACGTTAAATCGATTGT